>NW_022437135.1:975397-1053687 GCF_009761245.1 Sapajus apella
CTGTGTGGCATGCGGCGGGCACTGGCTATGGATAGTCTCCAGCTCTGCTCCAGCTCCTGTCCCACAAGGTGAGTAGCTTTCAGAAAAGGACGTCCCTGAAAAGTGGAGGTTGGGGCTTTGTTCAGCCTCTCCCTGTCCCCAGGCTTGTGTTCAGCCCGTAGCTCTCTGTCCCTTCCTCGCTTTGCCCTTGATTTGCACAGGGTGGTGAGCCATAGCCCGTTGGGTGCTGAGGAAGACGGTGGGTGGGAAGGGCGGGGCCCGCACATCAGTGAAACACAGGCCGTCGTTCAGATTGATGGCATCAAGTCTTCATGACTTCATCTGCACTTAGTTAAACATGGACCAGCCCACTGGAACCTCGTGGGCAGTAGTCTGGTTTCTGCTCTCAGTTCTACCCTCTTCCAAGCTTCAATTAAGGGAGCAACAAAAGATCTCTATCATGAGCCATGTGTGGTGATCTCATCCGCTAAGGCAAATATTTTTTTCTGGTTATATTTATAGAACATTCTCTTGTTTCCTTGAACAACCCTAGCTGGCATTATCTTGTTTACCTTCTCTTCATCCAGATTTGCGTTTGTAAGGGGACAGTTTTTATCTGCTGCTCTTAGCTGTGTGGGATTTCCAGTTCCTCTGTTTTTCTTTTAGCTTTCATCTGTGCGCTCTTTTAAAATCAAGCAGTTTGGTAGCTTACGGTTACCAAGGCAGTAATTAATATTTTAGGAAAATAGACAACACGGGCTCCAGCTAAGCACTCGGATAATTTTTCTTGGCAGTGTCTTGTGGCCTTGCGGGGAAGGATGGAACTTGGTATTTCTTTCCCCTTTCTGCCAGTCATGTGGTTCCTGATGCCAGGCCTCCCCCCAGCCCTCCCAAAACAGGGAAACTAGTATAGACCAGCCCCACAGACCTCTGGACTGAGACCTGACTAACTACCTTTGCGGGCATCTGACCCTGGCTACGGCCCCACAGTGACTCACAGTGAGATGAAGATGCATACCTCAGGTGGGAACCTGCCGACCCAGCAGAGTATCTCTTTCTTAGGGGCCCATTAAGCTAAGCTCTGTCAGGCCAGGAGAACGGGGGCCCCTCAAGCTGAGGAGAGACTGTTGGTGGGAATGGCTGTCGGCTCAAGGAGTCGTAAAGAGGCAGCACCCAAGCAAGCCAGTGCTGTGTTGGCTGTGTCTTTGGTGACCCTCAACTTCTTTTTTTTTTTTTTTTGAGGCAGGGTCTCCCTCTGTCACCCAGGTTGGAGCATAGTGGCATGATAATAGCTTACTGCAGCCTTGAACTCCCGGGCTCAAGTGAGTCTCCCACCTCAGCCTCCTGAGAAGCTGGGGCTACAGGTGTGGGTCACCATGCCAGGTGACTTTTAAAATTTTTTTCGCAGAGACAGGGTCTTGGTTTGTTGCCCTAGCTGGTCTTGAACTCCTGGCCTCAAGTGATCCGCCTGCCTTGGTCTTCCGGAGTGCTGGGATTACCAGCATGAACCACCTCTCCCAGCCTAGGTTCACTTTTGCAAAAGGTAGTTATGGGTGCTTAACAGATCCAGGTAGAGACAAAAGTGACTATGGAGTACATATGTGGAGAAAGAGGAAGAGCTTTGTGCCGCCTGGATGCTCTTTCTGTGCCTCCCCCAGGCCGAAGCAGCGGCCTTGAGCCCCATAGTGCTCGCCTTGCTCTGGGAACAAGCAGTGCAGTTGGATGTGACTGAGACACACTCAAATGAGCATCACGAGCAGGGCTCAAGGCCCATGACGTCACCCTCCCACTGTTCTTGGCTTTAACCAGAAACTTACTGGTGACTCATGTCCAGTTTTGGCTTTAAAGGTAAAAGAGACTGGGAACAATTGGATACAGTCCATATAAGAACAAATAAAACGAATGCTTGGAAAATAGGCCCTATGCAGAACGCAATTAGGACTGCTTAACTCAGACTACAGCGGGCAGATGGAGGAGGTTATTTATATGAGAAATAGTGATAAACTCTTTTCTTTTTCTGCCCTTTTGGATGTAGATAGGATAGAAATAATGTTCATGCTTTATTTATTTCTCTCTATGGAGACCCAAATAAAAGAAATTGGGCTTGATTTGCAACTGCAGAGATGTAGGGTGGATATAAGGCATTGCTTCCACTTGCTGTTAGATGCTGGTCTTTCACGGCTTCTTTTCCTAAAAAATGTGGAAAAGCAAGGCACATCAAGGGTCGCTTTGCCGCGGTGGAGCTAGTCAATATCTTCTAAGTACCTTGGTAGAACCCCACAGAAGCCAGAAAATATATATTCCCTGTTTTCTGAAAGGTTCTGATATTAGGATTAGTTATTCTGATTCTTTTTTTTTTTTTTGAGGTGGAGTCTCGCCCTGTTGCCCAGGCTGGTGCAATGGTACAATCTCGGCTCACTGCAACCTCCACCTCTCAGGTTCAGGCGATTCTCCTGCCTCAGCCTCCCAAGTAGCTGGGACCACAGGCATCTGCCACCACATCCGGCTAATTTTTTGTATCTTTAGTAGAGATGGGGTTTCACCATGTTGGCCAGGCTGGTCTCAAACTCGTGACCTCGTGATCCGCCCATCTCAGCCTCCCAAAGAGCTGGGATTACAGGCGAGAGCCACCGCGCCCAGTCGATTCTTTTTACTCCTAAGGTTAAATGCAGCGGGGTAGAGCAAATGGACAGAATACAGGAGTGCCTGTCCTGGCCCTGACCTTCACTGACTCTGTGACCGTGGGGAACATACGTGCCTCATTTACAATGTGGGAATGATGATAGCTTTCCTTCTTAACTCACACGCCATTAAGTGTGTCAAACAGCATGACAAATAGGACAGCGGGCTATAAACTGTTGAGTGCTACACAAATACAGAAACGATTCTTAATTTGGATAAACCATCCTTGATCGAATATGTTTCCAGCTGAAAGTCTTGATGGAACTTGATTCCAGGTTTGAATTTCAAAACGCATTCAGTCCACCCATTCGAACAGCCTCCTGTCCACCCACCCACTCGCCTCTCAGGAAATGTCTACTCTGTGGCAGGCACCGTAACGGGCATGGCGATGCCACGATGAATCCCACACAGTGCCTGGCTGTGTGGGAAGACAGATGACAGTCTGGTCAGGGCGGAAAGAGAAGGAAACAAGTCATTACAGGCAGCGCGGTAAGCCCTCTGATCTGGCCAGGCATAGGTGCTACAGGACCTCACGTGAAGGCCCCAGATCCCGGCTGGTGAGGACAGAGGGAAGCGTCCTAGAGGAAGTGCTCGCCCACCCAGTCTTGCGTAATAACAGTTAGCCAAGTGAAGAAGAAATGGGGTGGGAGGACCGCAGCCCCCAGATCAAAGTGAAATCTCAGCGCACTGTAAGACCTGCTGGTAAAGTTAAAGGTTACACGTTGCCCATACAGGAGGACGGGGAGGAGGGAGGCATGTCAACCAGAAGCCACCTCATATCCGGTTGGCCTGCCTCATCAGGGAGTTTGGACTTTATCTGAAGGTCAATAGAGAGCCTCTGAGAGGTTTTAAATAAGGAGTTTCAGATCAGATTGAAATGTTAGAGGTGTGGCTCCTAAAGCGATGTTGGGGATGAATTGGAGTGGGCAGGAATCTGGGCGGGAAGACTGCTGCGGCAATTTCAGGAGGAATGGAGGTGGCTTGACTAGGAGAAGGCAGACTGGCCAAGAGTTTCAATGATGCAACCAGATAGAACTGTTGGTACAGGAGGAATTAAAGGAGTGAGAAAGTTGGAAAGACAGGACGTTGAGACCAGGGACTGGAAGATAAAATCGTTCCTGAGGATGGCTGGGACCAGGACGTAGCCTTCAGAATGGAAGCTGAACATGAGTGGAGGTGAAGGTCACATTACGTGAGGTCAAGGACATGGGGGGCTTCTCCCAAGGCTTTAAAAAATGTGGTGGAATACACGTAGCATAAAATGAACCGTCTTAACCATTTCTAAGTGTATTAAGTACATTGCGTGAAGAACATTAAGTACATTCACGTGGTTTTACCACTGTCACCACCACCCATCCACAGAACTCTTTCCATCATGCAAAACAAACTCCGTACCCACTAAACAACAACTGCCCATCCCTCCCGTCCACCTTGGCCAGCCCCTGGCAAACACTGTTCTCCACATTTCTGTCTCTATAAATTTGACCGTTCTAACTACCTCATAAAAGTAGAACCACATGATATCTGTTCTTTTGTGACTTGCTGATTTCACTTAGCACAAATGTTCAACTGTTTTGTAGCATGTATCAGCATTTCCTTCCTTTGTAAGGCTGAATAACATTCCATTGCATATACTTTCTCTTTTAGACTTTTGATTATGGCCCACAACAAGAAATGTAGTTTACACCATGACCTATTACACATGAAGGTATTATGTCATGAAAATAACCTGTTATTAGCCTATGTTTTATATTATATATATAATTAAAATAAATATTTTATCCCCAAACCACCCTTCCTACATGTGAAGTACTCTAATATTTTCTTTTTTTTTTTTTTTTTGAGACGGAGTTTCGCTCTTGTTACCCAGGCTGGAGTGCAATGGCGTGATCTCGGCTCACCGCAACCTCCGCCTCCTGGGTTCAAGCAATTCTCCTGCCGCAGCCTCCTGAGTAGCTGGGATTACAGGCACGCACCACCATGCCCAGCTAATGTTTTGTAGTTTTAGTAGAGACGGGGTTTCACCATGCTGACCAGGATGGTCTCGATCTCTTGACCTCGTGATCCACCCACCTCGGCCTCCCAAAGTGCTGGGATTACAAGCGTGAGCCACCGCGCCCAGCCTAATATTTTCTTTCTACTGTTTCTTTAAAAAAAAAAGATGGCTGGCCACAATCCTTGAAATCAATTTCATGACACATTAATGGGTTGTGATCCCAAGTTTGTAAATAATTGGTCTGTTTGGACGCTGAAATTACCCAGGATGATGGCAAGACTTGGAATGGAGTGGTGCCAAAGTCTTCAGTGAATATGGAGGGGCAAAGACACAGCTCCATGCATTTGTCCTTGTGAATGGCTTGTGATTTCAGCACACTCTATTAAGTAAAGGACCAAACTATCAATTTACTTCTGGTATAAACAGGATAAATCACGGATTTGTTGTTTTTCCCCAGTGGTCTCTAGCTGGCATGTGTCTTTAATTTATTCACTGCCAGTGACCATTCCCCTCCCTTTTTCTATCTTAGGGGAGAACTAAGCAAACTGCCCTTCTTCACATGCCCCAGCTGTGCAATCTGATCTGGGAAAGGGGCAGGGGAATGAGAACCTCGGCAGCAGGTGACTGTGGCCTCCAGACTCTGCCGTGCTTCCAAAAGCTCCAGCTGTCATGGTTGCAAGAATCCCCCAGAAGGAGAGGCCATGTCCAGGGCGACGGTGGGTGGGGTTCAGCTTCCCAGGCTGAGGCTGCGGATGTGCCTTGCCCAGAGGAGACAGCAGGGTGGGAGGCACTAAGGGCAAGGGTCAGGGCTCCCACAGAGCTAGTGTGTAGGAGGGGAATGGGGGCACCTGGTTGTCCTGCCCGTCTAAGAAAGTCAAAGGGTTTCTCCGTTGCCTCCCTGAGTCATTACACCCCCCAGCTATTTTTGTTCAACATTAACACAAAGTGTCAGAAGAGCTTCACCATTATTCGTGAGCTAATCTCTGTGGCATCCCCATAGAATGAGATCAGAACAATCACCATTTCAGTAGCAAGGAAAAAACAGGCAGAGGTGGGAAGGGAAATCAGAAGAAAATTCATGTGTCATCAAGCATTTACTGACACCCATTCTATACTGCACTGATATTAAATATATGATGCAAACAAGACAGTCTCTGCCTTTTTTTTTTTTTTTTAAGACAAGGTCTTGTTCTGTTGCCCAGGCTGGAGTGGTGTACAATGGTTTGATCATGGCTACAGCCTCCCTCTCCTGGGCTTAAGCGATCCTCCCACCTCAGTCTCCGAGTAGCTGGGACTACAGGTGCCTGCTCTCACACCTGGCTAATTTTTGTATTCTTTTTGGTAGAGACAGAGTTTTGCCATGTTGCCCAGGCTGATCTTGAACTCCTGGGCTCAAGTGATCCACCTGACTTGGCCTCCCAAAGTGCTGGGATTTCAGGCACGAGCCACCCTGCCGGCCAGTCTCTGCTTTTTGATTGTTGACCTTAGATGTGGGGTAGGGATGATCAGACCAAGTATTCTGAATTAAGGACTTGGAATTTGCAAAGTCCAGCGATGAGAAAGAACTTGACTTGTTTTATTTTATTTTATTATTTATTTATTTTGAGATGGTGTTTCACTCTTGTCTCCCAGGCTGGAGTGTAATGGCATGATCTCGGCTCACTGCAACCTCCCCCTCCTGGGTTCAAACGATTCTTCTGTCTCAGCCTCCTGAGTAGCTGGGATTACAGACATCCACCACCACGTCTGGCTAATTGTTGTATTTTTAGTAGAGACGGGATTTCACCATGTTGGCCAGGCTGGTCTCAAACTCCTGACTTCAGGTGATCCACCCGCCTCGGCCTCCCAAGGTGCTGAAATTATAGAGGTGAGCCACCGTGCCTGTCTGACTTGTTTAGAAAAGTGAGACTGAGGTTCATATCAGGAGTCTAGAGTTCAAGAGTGGACAGCCAGGCAGGACCGATGTTGTCAAGATTTTGATGTAGTTGGATGATTTGATCGACAGATCTCAGAGAACCCTAGGGCATCACAATGCTTAGGCTGGGCCATTTGAGCACCAGTACCTCGCTATGAAACACACTGAGCTGGAGAGTCAATGACAGAGGAGCTTAAGGATTTGATAAAACATGACTATATGTGGCACTTCGTATTAGTCAATGTTCTTTCAAAGCAATGATTGCATTTTAACCTTATAACCTAGCAAGGTCAGTGTAGTGGGCATTTTCTTATCCTAATGCCTCTGTCCTACACCACCACACATCTCTTCCTTGACAAAGATTCTGGGGATTGGGGAGAAAGTAACTTGCTCTGCACTGACTAGAAAAAGAACCTGGACATTCTGGCCCAGGCTAGGGCTCTCTCCACTACTCCAGATGCCTCTTGAGCTCCAGACTGTCCCGTCCAACCCTGCTTTTCTGCACAGCCCCGTGAATTCTTGCTTGCTGGGAGAACCTGTCCCAGCCAGGAAAAAGGACACCTGGGGCTTCACATATGTTGGTCTTCAGAGGCAGCACTTGCGTGCCACCAACATAAATCTGAAAGGCACTGGGATCTGTCTTTCCTTTTGTTCTGGGGACGGAAGAGTGGAGTGTATGCTACAGTGTCCTCACGGCCAGCCAACTCACTGTGTCGGTTCCTCTGGGAGGAGTGCTGGGAGATGCAGTGATGCGTATAGCCGAATCGGTATCATACTTCTGGGTTAGGATCTGGCCCTGCCATTTACTAGCTGGTAGTGTCGGGCAAATTTCTTAACCTTTCTGAGCTTCAGTCTAATGGCAATACTAATGATACCTAGCAGGATTGTTGTTGAGATTAACAATGGGCCATAAACTGGCATTACAAATGGTGCGCTGTTAGCACCAGGGAGTTCGGAAGTCTCTGCAGGTTTTTCCGGGGGTCCTGGTCTTGCCCGCTCTGCAGATGGGTCGGGCTCTGTGGAGACTCCCCGCTTAGCCCACAGCACCCTGAACACTGGAGGCTGTTGTTCTGGGATCCAAAGCTGCTCCACGGTTGCCTCAGGGCATCCTGACCCAGTGAATTGCCTCCTTTAGAAGCAGTCCTTTCCCGTCCTCCCAGATGAGCTAATTTACTGCTAATGAAAATAGCCCCAGTGGACCTCGGGTCCCCAGGAAGCCACAGCTGGCCTCGAGCGTAGAATTCCAGGGCAGGAAGGGCTTCCTGGGGTCTCTCACTCACTCCCGACCCCGACTCCAAGGAGACAACCCCGCAATGGAAATGTGTTCAAACACTGAGTAAAGCACGTCCTGCTGATATCTGACTTAATTTTTCTTCCAGCTGTACGTCCCCAACCTGCCCGAACGAGCCCCCTAGGATGGCGGCGTCCAATCACAGCTCCCCTCTGCCTTGCTAGCTGAATGCTGATATTCTCAAACACTTTGTTTTGCTTGCACAAGTCCTGCTTTTCAAACTCAGTTTGCTTCTCTTCACCAGACCCTCTCTGAGGTTCTGTGTTTTCTTCCCATTGAATTGGGGGCTGGGGTGGGAGGCAGGCAGAGGGAGGCTCGCTCAACAGTCGGAAAGGGTGCATCCCAGGTTCTCCTGACTCGGGAATAGAAGGGGAAAAGGAAGGCCTTATTCAAGGACACAGCACATTCTCTTTGGTAATCCAGAGACACTATTGTTTTCTTAGCCACAGAGTCCCCAAGGGGAGCCTCAGGGTAGAAGGTGGCAGAGGTGGGAGTAAGGACTGGGTGGGGGAAAGGCCAAGGGAGGGCTGGGAGTGTGGGTGCAGGAGTCGATTCTTCAGGACGTGGATGTGCTTGGTAAGACAGGTGACTGGGCTGGAAAGTTGAGATCACAGCCTTACTTCTTCTTTTGCCTCACTAGTGGAGACCTGGTTACTCACGAGGCCAAGGGATCCTGATCATTCATTCAAGAACTATTCACTGCCTAGCTGGGTTAGGAGTCAGAAATAAAATGCGCAGTGGAGCCCTGCAGAGTTAATAGTTTGGTGTGGGATTTGCTTCCATAAACAGATGGTGAGCAGGCGGCAGTGCAGGTAAGTACGGGGTGTCACAGGAAGACAGACGGGGAGCTCGTCACCCGCCTTAGAGAGGTGAGGAGAGATTCAGGAACATCTTCCCGGAAGGGGTGATAACGGAGCTGAACTCTGGAGGATTAAAGGGGTCAGGCTGTCCAGGAAGCAGGGAAGAGCTTCCAAGAAGCAGGAGTCATTTGCTTAAAGTCCCAGCTTGAGGGAGGGCAGGGTGGGCTTTATGACTGGAGCTGTGGGTATGAGGAGGACACTGGCAGTGAGAAATGAGGCCGGGAAGGCAGGCAGGGGCTGGGTCCTGAGGGACGTGGGCAAGCTGCTTCCAGGAGACGGATGAAATGAGCCTGTGCTCCTTGAAGGAGTCTTCCTGGCTGTGCCCACCCATAGGCAATCGGGGGCTGCCCCACTCAGTCAAAGCTGCGTCATCCCTCAGAGCCGGTGTAGGCAGAGGAGAGGCAGGAGGGCAGAGGTTCTTAGCCAGCGTGATGGGCACAGCTATGTTCTTCTTGGATGGTTTGGGGGAGGGAGCATTCTTTTCACACTCTGAGGCCATCACACCAAAGTCAGGCATTTCTTCACTTGACAGTGGGCACTTGTAGGAGGGATGGGGCATGGCAGCCATGTCTGCAGCTGTATGCCAGTTGCATTTGCTGGAGGGAGCAGAGGGCCACACTGCTTTAAATGCAGTGACTCTGGAAAGGAGGCAGGGTGAGAGGCAGGAGAGGTGATGTGATTGGCATGTGGGTCCTGGCTCCTAAATACCATGACTCACTTTACAATCTGCTGGGTCTTGCACGTCCCAGGAAGGGTGCAGCCTCGATGTGATGGTCCAGGATTATCTTTTATTGCTACCCCCTATTACCAAGACTGGAAAATGGTTCTGCCCGGGCAAAGAACGCAGCAATCCCATCACATCATCCCTGCCACACACAGCCTTCTGCTGCTGACCCTTCATACAAATTCCTCTTCCTTTTTGGCTACTGGGGGTTAAGAGAAGAAGCAGGATGGCAGGGATTGTCATTTGCTTTGAATTCATTTGGCTCTGACCGATTCAAGTAGTGCCATGGTCTCCCCACATTCAGACAGAAAGGGAGCAGTGAGGATGAGACCCCTTGGTGGGGAGCTTAACGGGGACTCCCAACTGATCCAGTATGTCCAGGAACTGGGCGGCTCCCAGCCAACTGTCTTCCTCAGGGGCAGGGTCTTCTTTAGACCCCCAGAACTACAGTCTCGGCACCTTGCTACCGTCCTGAGTTCCACCGACTGGCAGGACCGTGAAATAGCCACATCGCACCAGAGTGATCACAGCCGTGGACAAGGCCACTAAAGCCACTTGCAACTCAGCCACTTGCGATCACTTTCTCCCTTTTTGCCCCCCTTCTTCCCAATCCCTCACTTCCCTCTCGCATTTTGCTAGGCAAAAGGATGACCTAGATAAAGTGCTTCTTCCCTTACCTTCTCCTTTAACCCCTTTTCCCTTCTCCCTTTCAGCTCCCGCCCACCCCTTTCTTCTCGGCCCCATTCCTCTTCCTGTTCTACAGCCAGCCCTGCCGGGTCAAGGGCTCAAGGGAGTGGCTACAGTGCTGGTGGGCTTGACACTTTATCCCCCAAATGCTAACCAGTGCCTCTGCCATCGCACAGTGCCAGCCGGCGCCCCGCCCCCTGGTTTACGTCATGCACAGGGGGCACCTTTCACATACAATACAAAGTCCCCGGGGCCACTGGAGTTGTGCAGCTCGGCCACCTTGGTTTCAATGTGGCACTCAGAAGCCTCCAAAGCGACAGATTCCTAAGAGTAGGGGAACACGGTGGCCTTTTGGTGGAAAGCAGGTTTTCAGATGGACATCAAAGTCTGGAAAAGACTCTATGTCTCCAAGTCTCCCTGTTACTGTTAACCTGACGCTCAGAGCCTTCTGACTCAAAAATCTTCCTAATTAGGCTGGGTGTAGTGGCTCACACCTGTAATCCCAGCACTTTGGGAGGCCAAGGCAGGTGGATTGCTTGAGCCCAGGAGTTTGAGACCAGCCTTGCCAACATGGTAAAACCCTGTCTCTACTAAAAATACAAAAATTAGCCTGGGGTGGTGTGCATCTGTAGTTCCAACTACTTGGGAGGCTGGGGCAGGAGAAGCATGTGAACTTGGGAGGTTACAGTGAGCCAAGATGATGCCACTGCACTCCAGCCTGGGTGAGAGAGTGAGACCTTCTCCCTTGTCTCAGACTGATCCTCCCTCTCCAGCCTCACCATCCACTGCTCCCATGTGACCACGTCTCTGTACAGATGGACTGTCTGAACAGGCCACGTGCTGGTCTGGCTCTACACCCAGCTTCTGAGGGTCTTCTCCATGGCAGCGCCTTCTCTCTAGATCAGAATTCGCCCTCCTGTTCACCCCTGCTCAGTGACACCCTCACACCATTCTCCAGACTCTTTTGGAGTCTGCTCTCCTCGTTGGGCACAGATCAATGGTTTCCACCACAGTTAGAAAGAAATCCCTCCTCCTTATCTGTATGAGGCCCTGTGTGCTTTGCCCCCAGCCTGGCTTTCCCAGCTCCTGCTCCTGCCCCGTCCACTCCCCTCCCAAGACACTGGCCTTCTGCTCACACGCTCACCACCCTCACACCCCTCGCAAGGCCCTGCATTTGCTGCCGTTACTTCTGCTTGGAGAACTCTTCCCCCAGACATCAGGGACTGCCAGGAAGTGAAATCTGTAAGGGCAGAAGTCTTGTCTTTTCGCGTAGTCACCAATGCATTCCAAGTGGCTTAGAACAGTGCCCACTTGGCACACGGTGGGCGATGGGTAAATGCTGAATGGAAGTATAAAAACACACTGCCCTGCATTGCCTGTCTTTTTCTTCCTTGCCCCATCTTTTCTTTTCCATCCTCCCCCGAGGGTAAGCGTCCTGAGGGCAGAGATCTGCTCTGTGTCAGGCATCCCCTTCAGCATCCAGCCCAGTGCCTCCAGCAAAGGTGCTTCCGTCAATGTGTGTTGACAGAGTGGAGGCAGAGCTGGTGGGAATAATTCTTTCGTGCCTTTCCCACCAGGCGGGCTCAGCAGCCTCCCAGGCAGACAAAGAGTAACCCTTGTCCTCCCAGGCAGCTGGTCCTTCGGTTCGGCAACCCTGCCAGCAGCCCCAGCCTCGGGAGCGTCCACTTCTTTTGCAGCAGAGCAGCTCTTCACCTGGGTTTCCTTCCCACCATCACTTTCTGAGCTGCTCAGACTCAGAAAAAGGGTATCTGACCTCCTAGAACTGCAACTGCCCCATCATTGCAAACCTAATCCTAGGAGAAAGCAGTGTTCTGCTGAACTAACAGCTGGATTTAAAAAGTGAGATCTTATATGAAGATGTATTAAAAGATCATGACTTTGGCTGCTCTATTTCAAAGGCCAGGCGGACGTTTAGGTGACAGAGTTAAATATTCCAAACTTACCTCATCCTCCCTCTCTCTGTCTCTCAAGGGTAAACATTCCGTTCCTCTTCCAAAACCCAGTGCTTCTCCATATTTGGGAAACTGGAATGGGCACTAGGGCATAGCTCTGTCTTGTCTCGGTGTCTGCTGGGAGCTGTAGTCCCCAGTGAATGTTGGCTGCTTTTCTCTGGCCAGCAAGCTGGCTGTCCTTTCTCAGGAGGACATCTGGAACCAGGAAAGCTGTACACACTGAGATGCAAAGGCGCTATTAGGAGGCTTGCCTTCTATTTTCAGCTCTCCATGAGCTGGGTTTGAGCAAGACCCCACTCTTTTCATGGCTCAGTCTCCCAACCTGTAAAATGGGCATAATTATCTCTCTCTTTTCCTCGCTGGCTGACTGTTTGTTGGGTGGGGTAATTAGGCAGCACCCATTCAGTGCTTTGAGTTCATTCCAGCAAGGAGTGCCTTATAAATAACACTCATTATCTCAAAAGGGGAAAATATTAATTTTGATGCCTAGATGGCTCCATAAACCGACACTTTGCCTAAATGTCAAAAAGATGCTGGGTAACTCCTTGTATGTGCCTTCCACTCACCCTGGGTTTAAATGGTTTCCCTGCCTCTCATTCTATTTTGTTTCATTCTATTTTGTATCATGTCTAGTTTAATATCCTCAAGAATAAACAGTCTCTCCCCTTCCTCTCTGAAAAAAAAAAAAAAAAAAAAGACTGAGACAGACCAACTCTGCAAAAGCACAAGAAAACTGTGAAGAAGAAACCATCTAGACCAGACTTGAGCTCCATGGACTCCTTCTTCCCAACTAGTGCATGATGAGCTCTGTCTCTGTGCAAGAGGCTGACTTTTGTTCCCAGTGAAGAAGGAACACAGATTTCATTGCAGCAGGAAGGATTTTTGAAAGATCTTAATAAGAACTCCTCTTTCTGGAGAATTGAGAGAAGAGTTTTGACACCCAGCACCTTTACCTTGAGGAGAGAGCCTAGTACAGTGCAGTGGAAACAGCAGCAGACATGGTTAGGATCCCTGCTCTGAGACTCAGGCAAACACGTAACCTTTCTAGCCTTAGTTTCTTCCTCTATAAAATCGAGGTAATAATATATGTTAGAGTTTTTTGTAAAGTGTTGCACAAAGATCAGTTGTTATAAGAGGCAGTATGACGCAGTGTTAATAACACGGAATTTTAAAGTCAGAAACACCTGGATTAGAATTCCACCTGGATTAGCTGTGGAAATGTGATCAAACTACTCAGCCTAGATCTCTAAGCCATAGTTCTATTATGTTTCACATGGGGATAATGAGGTTTAACTGAAACGATGCATCAATACATGTAATGGACCCAGCACAGAGCCTGGCTAATTTCTCAATAAATACCGCTGTGACTATCATCATTGTCATCGCAATCATTTTACATATCTTACGCTTGACCGTCTCACTTCACGATAATCAAGTAACATAATATGAAAGTGCTTTTGAAGTTGTTAATTACTACACAAATGTGAAGGATGATGAGAATTAAGCATACAAAGAAGGGAGATGGCCGCCCCGGAGTCCTCCTTGCAGCTTCGGGACTATATGGGACCAAGGATGGACCCTTGCTTTTTAGCTACAGAGAATTGCAAACAGCTAAGTCATTATTAGTAACAGCGGGATTATTTGGCTTCTTGTTTTAGGTAGTGAGTAATTTCAACATCCAACTGAAGACTAAAAAGGACCTCCCTGGTGCACCATCAGTAATTCAGGGTGCGGAGTGGCGTAACTGTGTGTAGCTATATGTGCACGCTGCATGCGCTTATGGAAGAATGTACAGCAAAATGTTAACAGTTCTTATTAGGAAGATGGGATTTCAGGTGATTTTCATTCTCTTCATACTTTTTTTGGTCTTGTTTGAATTATTTTTTTATTTTTATTTTTTTTTTAAAGACGGGGTTTCACCGTGTTGGTCAGGCTGGTCTTGAACTCCCGACCTCAGGTGATCTGCCCGCCTTGGCCTCCAAAGTGCTTGGATTACAGGCGTGAGCCACCACGCCCGGCCTGGAATTATTTTTACTTTAGGTATGTATCATTTAAGCAAAAACAATTAAAAGACAAAAGACAGTGGATACTAAACAATCAGATCTCTGTTTGTAAAACCTTGGAAGGATCCATAGGTTCCTTTGATCCCAGAGAAGGTTTTCTCAGGTATGGAAAATGGAATTTCTGGGAACAAGTTGCAGCTGGTGAAAATCATAATGACAAACGCCTGTGACAGGAAGTCAGAGGGGAAGGACTCCCTTCAAGATGGCCCTGGGAAGGGAGGAAGAGATGCCTTTTCATCTCTGTTTATTTCATAGGCTGTAATAACATGGTGGTTTCAATCATAGGCTATATACACATGAGTTTCCTTGTTTACTATGGTAACATGTGATTCCTGTTTTTCCACCTCTGTTTTTGTGATCCCTTAGACTCTGGCTCTCAGAGAGGAGAACTATGAACTCACCTACTCATTCATGCTACCCAGCTAATCAGATCTGTCATGAGGGATTAGGGGAGGGTGTGTGGAGCCTACCTGTAATACATTTCCACTGTCCTACTACATTTCAGAACCAGATGCACAAAGAAAGAGCAAGCTTCCCAGCAGGACACAATGTAGAAGGGCTGGTGACTGCATGCCTCACCATTTGGGATCCTCTTCACACAGGACTCCCTGCAGGCAGGTTTGTACCTGCTTAGAGGCAGCCTGTCCACTGGGCAGCCCATCCTCAGTGAGGGCGGATAAGAGACGGGCTGGGGGGATGGGCAGAATCTTTGCTGTTGCCACGAACAACTGACAGTGTCCCCAGAAAACTGAATGTATCTGGACTTCACCATCAATGCACGTTAGTGTGGTGCAGGCCCAAGGAAGGCTGCCATGTCTGGCCTAGCAGGTGGTAAAGCTGCACAACTCCAGGGGGCGCCACCTGACACACGCCATGCGATGTGCAATGTGATTGGCAACTCCTAGAGTTGTGCTCTGTGAATCCCAGGAAGGGTCATTTTTTGTTTTGAGACGGACTCTCGCTCTGTCACCCAGGCTGGAGTGCAATGGCACAATCTCAGCTCACTGGAACTCTGCCTCCCGGGTTCAAGTGATTCTCCTGCCTCATCCTCCCGAACAGCTGGGATTACAGGCACCTGCCACCATGCTCAGCTAATGTTTGTGTTTTTAGTAGAGACAGGATTTCACCAGGTTGGCCAGCCTGTTCTCGAACTCCTGACCTCAGGTGATCTATCTGCCTTGGCCTCCCAAAGTGCTGCGATTACTGGCATGAGCCACCACGCCCAGTTGGAAGACTCATTTTTCCTGAACATAACACTGCAGAGGAAGGTCTTTACAAAACCAAGTAGACTGGAGCTTGGCTGAGTAGCCCTTAACTTTTGAAATGAACTGAAATGTCATTGGTTAAAAATTACACACAGACACCTGTGTTCCTCCCTTCACCAACTTTTAAGTGTTGCCTCTCGTGTCATTCTTACTCTGCTCAGCTTCCAACCTTTTTACACAGTGCTCACCAGCAAGGGTGCCTGAAAGTCAAGGCCAAATGACACTGAACAGCGCAGGAGAGGCAGGGCCCCTCTGCAGCATGACATGCTGTTATTTTACACCAAGCTGGATGGCACAGGGATCCTGGAATGAGTGGGACCCGGTTCCCACCCACAGGAGGGCACAGTAGAATAGGGGAATGACACAATAATTATAAGGAAATATGGAAGCTGGGAAGCACCCACAGGTTAGGCATAAAAATGCAAAGCGCGATTGGGAAAGAGTGATTCGCCTGAATTAGGATCGGGAAAGACTCTGGAGGACAGATTGTCTTTACACCCTTCCACGGTAGAGCCAGGGCTGAATTATCCCCAGTGCACACCCATAACTGATTTCACTTCTTAGGCTTGGAGAGGGAATGAATTGGTCTGGCATCGTGAAGATTTGTTCAGCCTTCTCTGAGTGTATCTCCTGACTCCTGGGGTAGGTGAGAAAAGGTCCCTATGGAGGGGCTCCTGAAGTCACCTTCAAGGCAGATGAAGAGCAGCTGTGGAGGCCCTTTGAAGCATGGCCCCTGGGCATGGGATCTGGTGAGAAACCTCCTTCCCAGCTTTGCCATTGAAACCACAGATTTTAAATTTGGGCAGCGTTTCCAAGCTTTTGTTTCCCATCTATCAATGGGCATAATAGTAATAACATAACTGTATGACCTTGTTCACAAGTTTACTGTCAAGGTCAAATAAGACAAGCAAAGTACTTTGTAGATTCAGTATTATACTAGTTAAGAAGAAAGACTGGAGCCAAATGGCCTGGATTAAGTCCCTGCACCTCCCTCCGCTCCACTATGCACTTCTTGGGTGACCTTGGGAACGTTATTTAATCTCCCCATAACTCAGTTTCTTCCTTTACAAAATAAGAATGAGACTAGGACTATGGCCAGGCGAGATGGCTCAGGCCTGTAATCCCAGCACTTTGGGAGGCTGAGGTGGGCGGATCACGAGGTCCTGAGACCAGCCTGGCCAGCATGGTGAAACCCCATCTCTACTAAAAATGTGAAAATTAGTCAGGTGTGGCAGCAGGCGCTTGTAATCCCAGCTACTCAGGAGGCTGAGGGAGGAGAATCGCTTGAATCTGGGAGGTGGAGGTTGCAGTGAGCCGAGACTGCACCGGTGCACTCCAGCCTGGGCAACAGAGCAAGACTCTGTATGGAAAAAAAAAAAAAAAAAAAAAAGAAGGAGACTAGGACTTCCATCATATCATTATGAGGATTCAAATGAGTTAAATGTAAAGCACTCAGGCCAGGCATGGTGGCTCAGGCCTGTAATCCCAGCACTTCAGGAGGATGAGGCAGGAGGATTGCCTGAGCCCAGGAGTTCAAGACAAGCTGGCCAACATAGTCAGACCCCACCTCTACAAAAAAATTAAACAAGTATCCAGGCGTGGTGGCATGTGCCTGTGGTCCCAGCTACTCAGAGGCTGAATTACAAGGATTGCTTGAGCCCGGGAGGTTGAGGCTGCAGTGAGCTGTGATGGCACCAGTGCACTCCAGCCTGAGCAACACAGAGAGACCTTGTCTCAAATCAATAAATAAAGCACTCAGAAGAGAACCTAGTGCGTAGTTAGGATCATAGTATATACATTGAGCCATCACTATTATTGTTGTAAAGTCCACACAGGATGATTATGATGATCACTTCTTAGATACAGAAGCAGAGTTCCACTGTGTCTATATAGAAAGAAACACTATAGGAAGCACTGAGTTGTGCCCTGAACTTCTAGTCCAGGCTTTAAAAAAGAGCCATAAAGGCCGGGCGCGGTGGCTCAAGCCTGTAATCCCAGCACTTTGGGAGGCTGAGGCGGGTGGATCACGAGGTCAAGAGATCAAGACCATCCTGGTCAACATGGTGAAACCCCGTCTCTACTAAAACTACAAAAAATTAGCTGGGCATGGCGGCGCATGCCTGTAGTCCCAGCTACTCAGGAGGCTGAGGCAGGAGAATTGCCTGAACCCGGGAGGCGGAGGTTGCAGTGAGCTGAGATCGCGCCATTGCACTCCAGCCTGGGTAACAAGAGCAAAACTCCGTCTCAAAAAAAAAAAAAAAAAAAAAAAAAAGAGCCATAAAAATGCCATCCCACTGATAAAGGTCTGGGGCAAGGGAGGCGTGCCTTAACCATCCTGGAAAAACGCCACCTCCATCCTACCCATACTTATCTCCTTGGCTGGCTTCTGGCCAAAGGCCCACCATTAGTCTGATCATATTGCACTCAGAGCTTTGCCATGCATGTCCCTGTACTAAGGGGCTCTGGCTGGCTGGGGTTTGAAGGGGCAGCGGAGGATGCTGTTTACTGGCCTGAAATGTGGGACCAGTGTGGAGAGGGCAAGACAGGCTAGGTTAACCTCAGATGTAGGCTTCTTATTTTTATTTTTTGAGACACGGTCTTGCTCTGTCGCCCAGGCTTGAAGGTTCGAGTGCATCATAACTTACTGCAGCCTTGAACTCCAGGGCTCAAGCGATCCTCCTGCCGCAGCCTCTCAAGTAGCTGTGACTATAGGTGCGTGCCACCACGCACAGCTAATTAGAAAACATTTTCCAATAGAGATGGGGTCTCGCTATACTGCCCAGGCTGGTCTCAAACTCCTGGGCTCAAGTGATTCTCCCGCCTTGGCCTCCCAAAGTGCTAGGATTATAGGCATGAGTCACTGGGACTGGCCAGATGTGGGCATTTTTCCTTTTGCGTGGAAGACTCAAGAATTGGATTCTAGGGCTGGGCACGGTGGCTCATGCCTATAGTCCCAGCACTTTGGGAGGCTGAGGCAGGTGGATCGCTTAAGACCAGGAGTTTGTGACCAGCCTGGCCAACATGGCAAAACCCCATCTCTACTAAGAATACAAAAATGAGCCAGGCGTGGTGGCACACAACTGTAATCCCAGCTACTCGGGTGGCCGAGGCAGGAGAATCGCTTGAACCTAGGAGGCAGAGACTGTGAGTGAGCCAAGATCGCACCACTGCACTACAGCCTGGGTGGCAAAGCGAGACCCTGTCTCAAAAAAAAAAAAAAAAAAAAAAAAAATTGGATTCTAGATCAGAAAGTTGTATTACAGAACTTTGGGGTGCTATGAGATTCCTTCTTCTTCTTTTTTTTAATTGAGGCAGAGTCTTGGTCTGTTGCCCAGGCTGGAGTGCAGTGGTGCAAATCTCGGCTCACGGCAACCTCTGCCTCCTGTGTTCAAGCGATTCTCCTGTCTCAGCCTACGGAGTAGCTGGGACTACAGGCGCGTGCCACAAGGCCCAGATAATTTTTGTATTTTTGGTAGAGATGGTTTTTCACCATGTTGGCCAAGCTTATCTTGAACTCCTGGCCTCAAGTGATCTGCCCGCCCCGGCCTCCCAAAATGCTGGGATTACAGGCGTGAGCCACCACGCCTGGCCGAGATTCTTTCTTCTTTCTTGCCTTAAATCAGCCTGAACGAGTCCAGTTGTTGACAGTGTGCAATGGCCCCTCACATGGTTTCTTCTGCTCCTCATGGCCACCCTACGCTGCAGGTGTTGGTATCAGTGTCCCCAGATGACAGGACTGACGCATGAAGAAATGTGGCAACTTTCTAGAGGTCATCTGGCTTTGTCACTGAAGGAACCAGGATTCCTTTTAAATTTTTATTTATTTGATTTGAGGCAAGATCTCATTCTGTCACCTAGGCTGGAGTGCAACGGTGTGATCTCAGCTCACCGCGGCCTTGACCTACTGAGCTCAAGGAATCCTCTCACCTCAGCCTCCCGAGCAGCTGAGACTATAGGCATGCGCCACCACACCCAGTTAATTTTTGAAATTTTTGTAGAGACAGGGTTTCACCATGTTGCCCAGGTTGGTCTTGAACTTCTAAGCTCAAGCAATCCTCCTGCCTCAGCCTCCCAAAGTGCTGGGATTACAGGCATGAACACTGTGCCCTGCCTGAAGGAACCAGGATTCAAACTGTGCCTCTCACTTCTAGTCCCTTCTGCTACAAAATCATCAACTCATCCCCAGCAGGCTGAGCAAATCTGCGTCCTCAGGTGAAGGAGCCGCCCTGAGCCCTCTGCCAAATGGAAGGAAGAGCCCTGAGTTCCAGAGCCTGGGTAGGGTTAGGGGAGGGGTCGTAATGAGGATGCTGGCATCTCAGGTGCTCAGCTAGTCTTCCCCAATGAAACAATTCTAACAATACAAATATTAATATGGGCCTGGCCTTATACATCTGAAAAGACTGTCCTTAGTTCCACAGTGTTTTTTTATACCAAGGATGAGGAAATGAGAGGAGAAGAAGAGGTGGTTTCAAAGGCTGTCCCATGAGGCCCAACTTGGAGAGAGAAGGTTGGCTAGGTAAAGATAATTCCTGTTCATGTTCTCCCAGGGGGAGAATGAATTCGATTCTGTTTGGGATTTCTGTGTCTTCGCCTGAGAAATTCTGGGTCCTTGCAGACATGGAGATGATGTATCCCAGTGGATGTGTGTTGAGGAATCCATTTGTAGGCATAATAGTGCGAAACAGTGGTTATGTACGGGCTGATATGCAGCCGAGGAATAGTTGAAAAATGGGTGAATCAGAAATGAAATACAATCATATTTTCATATGGTTTCTAGCTCTCCTCTCTTTTGCCTGAAATATCTTGACCTCATTCTGGCTGTCTCACTACTAAACAGGCAAATTTATTTTTAGCAAGGCTGCTTCTTTTAAGACTGTGCATCCATCTCCTGGACAAATTTGGAATAGCAAGAAATTTGTTAGGGATTAAGGAAAGGGGCTTTTCCAGGCGTCAGCCACTTAGAGCTGGCCGCTTCTGAGCATGTTCGGTCTTCCCAGGCCTGGCTCACATTTTTCAGTACTTAACGTGCCTGGTGCATTGTACGCAATCTTACTTAATTCTTCCCTCAGCCTTTGAGAGTTAAGGACAAACTGTTACGCCAATTTTACAGGTGAGGAAATCAGAGCTTATGTAAATAAATTCCCGAGGTCACACAACTAGTAAGTGACAAATCTCAGTCAAACAGAGGCTCTTTTGGGCCAAAGGCATTGAGCCACTACTCTGCTCTGCAGGGACAGAACTAAGTATGCTTCTATTCAGGGGATTCACAGTCATTCCATGAGCAAGTTATACAATGTAAGCTAAGAACACCGTGAAAATCAAAACCATACTGTGAATCATGCACTTTATAATAAAGTACTGGAAACAGAGTATTTGGTAAATTGTAGCTATAATAGTAATCTCACACATATCCATAAATCACACTTATTAATATATTCTGTTTCACCTGGGCTTTGCCAAGCTTCCCTCATTTGTGTTAGGTCATCTTGGTTTTCGTTTCTTCCCAGTTCTCTGCCCTTTGAACTGTCTTCAAAACTTCCCTAGAATCATTTGCTGCCCTAGAAATTAGATTAGACAGACACCTGCTCACATCACACATCCCCTGCCCTTGTCGCCATACATACACACACCCACCTTCTGGGCTGTCCATTCTCTTCCAGAAAGTCTGCATGGGAAGCTGAGGCAGAACCAAGTCCATCAGACTCTGAGGAAAGAGAAATATGGACCCTGTAACCAGATAAAAGTGAAGCCAGGACTTCATTTATTCCACAAACACTTTTTTTACTACCTATAGGTAGCAGGCATTGTTCAAGGCATGAAGTTCCCACGGTGAACGAGAGACAAAAACGTCTGCCTTCCTGAGTTAATATCACAGTGGAAGGAAAGAGACAACAAAAAATAAGTAAAACATAGACATTAGTATGTAGATGGCGATAAATAAGGAGAGATACAAAACATAAGACAGATTGGAAGTGGCAACACTGGGGAGGTAGAATTGGCGTCTACATTTAACCCCAGATTTTTCTAACAACAAATCCAGGGTGGGGCACAGAGCAGAGACAAAATGAGGCCCCATGTTCAGCGCCCCCAGCCCCGCGTCGGTGGGTTCACTGTTCATTTTGGAACACTGCCCTTTGGACCAACATATTCTTAGTACTCTTTGTGAAGGTTTCCGCCCTAATTCCCTCAGCCTCACCAGGCAATATTCATCCCCCCACAGAAAACTCCGGAGGGAACGCGGAGAAAGTGTGAATCAGTCCAAGACTAAGGGTGCCAGAATGTTCGATCAGCTCTGCCTCAGCCCTGACATTACAGATTCCCTGATCGCCACCGCCGCAGAAGCTCTGAGTTAGAAGCGTGCATGTAGCTGCACATCCATTGCTGGCATTTCTTCCGTCAGCCTCCGCTGGAACTGGCTAGTGAGGACCCCTCCATTTCACAAGACAGCTTCGGTGTTGTGAGCGGTCCACCTGCCCCGACTTCCCCACCCCGAAGCTGTAGCAGCGGTTTGTTTTCTCACGGGACAGGGACGGCTTCCGGGGCGCGGCGTGCTGGGGGTTGTAGTCCGCACTTTCCCGCCTGATTCTATTATAGAGCCGAGAGCTGGGGAACCACAACTCCCAGAGCACCCCGCGCCGCCGCGCGTCTGCGGGGCGGGGCGGGGCGAGCGCGAAAGATGTCCGCACCGTTGTGGGGCGGCCGGCTGAGAGTCTTTGTTCGTAGCCAGGATCCCACTGCTGAGGCAGTTCCTGCACGTGTCGCGGGGCCGGAGAAGCTAGGGCCAGGTAGTTCAGGGATGCAAGAATCCTGCAAATCCGATGTGTAAACTGCTTCCCCAGCCGCCAGGCGAGCCCAGCCTTTGCCTCAGGCCCCTTCCTTTTCTTTCTCCGGGAATCGATCTCGGGAGGGGGTGTGGGCAAGGAGATGAAGACTTTCCCTCTTCGCTCAGGCCAACTTGGCATATCCCGGAGCCTCCGGAGAGGCGGTCACTCCGACGTCTGAGGAGCTGGGCCCTGGGCCGGGACTAGTAATGAAGAGCGACTCCTCCATCTCTGCAGGCCCCCTCCGGGGGCTCGGGGGGCCCCTGCGCAGCAGCGAGCCGGTGCGCGCCGCCCGGGCCCGGGCACCGGCGGTGGACCTGCTGGAGGAGGCGGCCGACCTCTTGGTAGTGCACCTGGACTTTCGGGCGGCGCTGGAGACCTGCGAACGGGCCTGGCAGAGTCTGGCCAACCACGCCCTGGCAGAGGAACCCGCGGGCACGTACGTGCTGGGCTCGGAAAGGAACCCATTTCCGGGTGCTCTTGGGGTGGGGCTCAAGGTCTCAGGGGTTCTGTCATTCCCAGATTGCTCATAAGGAGCTTTATCAGTGGTTTCTCTCAGAGAGGGTGTTTGCTCATCGTGTGCCCATTCTACAGAATAAGGAAGTCGAGTAACAAGAGCTTAGCAGGGAACCCACAGCCAATTCTTTGCTCCTTGTTCCAGGGCAGAATGACATGATGGGAAGGCTGAATGTGTATTAAGTGTTAAACTCTGTCAGTAAGCAGGTGGTGAAAGCCCTCTCCTAGGTAACTGCCTTCCCACCAGGTTGTTTACTCCTGACTTTGGCTGATGATGGGGAATGGGGATCGTGGCAGGAACAGTGTGCTCGTCCCATTGGAGGACTGGATTAAAGAATGAATTCAGGGCCAGGCGCGGGGGTTTACGCCTGTAATCCCAACAGTTAGGGAGGCCGAGGCAGGAGGATTGATTGAGCTCAGGAGTTTGAGACCAGCCTGGGTAACATAACGAGCCCCCTTCTCTACCAAAAAGAAGAGAAAAAAAGAATCTGGAGGAAAAAACCTTGGGCCTGCATTGCTCTTTCTAATGCCACCAGCCTTATATGGCAGGTGAGGGCGTCATTTCTCTGCATTGTAAAATTGGATTAGGCCATACTAGGGAGGCGGTAGGTAGAATACTTAAAGCTGACCGCAGAGAAGGATGAACTGGAGAGCTCTGGCTGTGCTTAAGGGGGCTGGGTGGGAGCTCATTTCAGTGAATGTGGAAGGCTTTGCTTCTGGGTGTCTGGAGGAACCTTACTAGGTGGTGCTGAGGCCAGGTGTGGAGTTCCTATACCTCCACTCATTCAGAATGCTCCAAGCCCATTTATTCACTGAGCAAACTCAGTTCCAGCTTTTTTCACCCACACACTGGTGCTGTGTGTTATTTGCCCCTCAGGATTACCGTTCCTCTTCATTTAAGTCTGATTTCACCTGGATACAAAGATGAACATTGAGCAATTCAGCTGACTTGCCTCTTAAAATGTTTACACGAACTTTTCGTGCCTGGGCGAAAAGGCAGCCCATGAGACCAATTGTGAAGCCCATCTAAATACTAACGGGATGAGGGACATGATGGCTGCTGAGTTGGGAGCTGGTGGAGGTGGGAATGGAAATGGAAATGGAGGGGAACCACTTCTAACTGAAATTGGTTTTTCTGCTGACAGCTCCTTGGAAGTGAAGTGCTCCCTGTGTGTTGTGGGGATCCAGGCCCTGGCAGAAATGGATCGGTGGCAAGAAGTCCTCTCCTGGGTTCTTCAGTATTACCAAGTTCCTGAAAAGCTACCCCCCAAAGTCCTAGAACTGTGGTAAGTCAGTCTCCTTTGCTGACTCATCAGATCGGCTCAGAAACAAGGGGATATTCATCTCCTCTCCTAAATCTGGGCCTAATAGCTCCTCTTTTCCCCTTACCTACCATTTCCCTCCAAATCTCATTCTTTCCCTTCACTTTTTTCCCCCCCAGCCCTCCATACATAGCAATAAAGGATAAGGGAGGAGAATTTAGGAGTAGAATAGATGTAAAGAAGGAAGGGGACAGGGAATAGGAGTGACATGGGATGACAGAGTGGGCAGAGCTGAAAGAGCAGCTTGCTGCTTCCTAGGAATTCCTAATTCTTATATAAAAAAAAAAAAAAAAGGGCTGTGCACAGTGGCCCACACCTGTAATCCCAGCACTTTGGAAGGCCAAGGCAGGCAAATCACGAAGTCAGGAGATCGAGACCAGCCTGGCTAACATGGTGACACTCCATCTCTCCTAAAAATACAAAAAAAAATAAGCTGGATGTGGTGGCATGCACCTGTAATCTCAGCTACTTGAGAGGCTGAGGCAGGAGAATCACTTGAACCTGGGAAGCGGAGGTTGCAGTGAGCCAAGATCGCACCACTGCACTGCAGCCTGGGTGACAGTGTGAGACTCTGTTTCAAAAAAAAATTTTTGTTTTAAATTGACACTTGTACATATTTATAGGGTAAATTTCACATTTCAATATATACCATATGTATGTTGTATAATGATCAAATCAGGGTAGTTAGCATATCCATCACCTCATGCATTTATCATTTGTTTGTGGCAAGAACATTTAGAAGCCTCTCTTCCGGCTATTTTGTAATATACAGTCCCTTGCTGTTGACCATACCGCCTTACTGTGCAATAGAACACCACACCTTACTCCTTCTGCCCCATTGTGAGTTTGTACCCAGTGACCAACCTCTTTCCGTCTTCCTTTTCTTCTTTCTTTCCCCAGTCTCTGGTAACCACTGTTCTACTCCCTGCTTCTATGAAATCAACTTTTTTTTTTTTTATTAAAGATTTCATATGAGTGAAATCATGTAGTATTTATCTTTCTGTGGCTGGCTTATTTCACTTAATGTGATGGCTCCAGGGTCCACCTGTATTGTCATGAATGATAAGATTTTATTCTTCTTTATGGCTATATAGTATTCCATTTGTGTGTGTGTGTGTGTGTGTGTGTGTGTGTGTATTATATGCACACATTTTCTGTATTCATCTGCTGTTGGATACTTAGGTTGATTTCATGTCTTGGCTGTTGTGAATAGTGCTCATTAAACATGGGAGATAATGGATTGCTAGATCATGTGATGGTTCTATTTTTATTTTTTCACCTGGGCATTCTTGAGTTTATTTTGATGACAGCCTGCGAAAGTTCTCTGTACCTGGAAGAAGGTATTGGGACTCTTGGTGTTGGAGTGTGGCTTGTGCAGAAGATGCAAGACCTGGTGGGGCAGCAGGAATGTGACCTTGGAATTGTGGAACTGCTTGTGGCACTCTGATCTTTGATGGAGGTGGCTGCAATCACCTCCACCTTCATGATCTGGATGGCGTAGGCCCGGGTCACGGTGCTGGGTGCCCGTCTTGGGAGCACTGGGTGACAGCACCCATGGTGGTCAGGTCTGGCTGTTCTGCATACATACTGTGGATGCTGCTGCAGGAGCTGTAGTATACCCCGATACCAAAGGTCTTCACTTGCAGGGGATTTCTTGAACACCTGCCCGGTAGACACTTTGCCCTGAACACTTTTTCTTCTTTAGTTGAAATAGAAAGTACCAGAAGCGGGGCTTGGCAACAATTTGCTTAGGCTCAGAGATTCACTGGCAGTAGAGGGGCAGCATGTGGCACTTGAGGGTGGGGAGGCAGCGAATACTCTCGCAGTGTGCCCAAGGCTTTCATGGCATTCTCTCAGTGCTTGCCACCACTTATAAAAAAAGTGCCGTCTTTCCGATTTTTAATTTTGTAAAGAAGCCTGCATTCTGTTTTCCATAGTGGCTGCACCAGTTTACAGTCCCATCAAGAGTGTGTAAGTGCTCCCTCTCCACATCCTCTCCAGTACTTGCTTCCTTTCGTCTTTTTGATAATAGCTGTTGTAACTGGAGGGAGGGATGTCTCATTGTGGTTTTGAAATTTCCCTGAAGATTTGTGACGTTGGACATTTTTTCATATACCTGGTGGCTGTGGTATGTCATCTTTTGAGAAATGTCTGTTGAGGTCTTTTACCTGTTTTTAAATCTGGTGTTTTTGTTTTTTTTTTTTTTTTTTTTTTTTGGCTGTTGTTTAAGTTCCTTATATATTCTGGATATTAGCTCCCTGTCGGATGGATAGTTTGCAAATATTTTCTCCCATTCTGTAGGTTGTTTCTTCACTCTTAATTGCTTCCTTTGCTGTGCTGCAGAAGTTTTGATGAAATTTCATTTGTCCATTTTTGCTTTTGTCATCGGTGCTTTTAAAGTCTTTAGAAAAACCCTTGCTCAGCCCAGTGTTGTGAGGCATTTCTCCTATGTTTTCTTCTAGTAGTTTCATAGTTTCAGGTTTTACATTTAAGTCTTTAATCTGTTTCGGGTTAAGTTTTGCATGTGGGGAAAGGTAGGGGTCTGCTCTCCTGCACATGGATATCTGATTTTCCCAGCACCGTTTATTGAAGAGATTCTTTTTCCCTGTGTGTGTTCTCGGCACCTTTGTTGAAAATCAGTTGGCTCTAGGTGCATGAATTTATTTCTGGGCTCCCTGGTCTGTTCCATTTTGTCTGTTTTTATGCTGTACCATACTGTGCGGTTACTGTTAGAGCTTTCTGTAGTATAGTTTAAAGTCAGGTAATCTGATACGTCCAGCTTCGTTCTTTTTGCTCACGATTGCTTTAGTCATCTGGGGTCTTTCGTGGTTCCATACGAATTTCAGGATGGTTTTTTCTATTTCTGTGAAGAATGCCATTGGGATTTTCATAGAGATTGCGTTAAATGTGTAGATTGCTTTGGGGATTTTGATAATATTCTTCCAATTTGTGAATGAACACAGAATATCTTTCTATTTTTTTGTGTCCCCTTCAACTTCTTTCATCGATGTTTTATGGTTTTCAGTGTAGAGATCTTTTACCAGCTTGGTTGAATTTATTCCTAGGTATCTTATTTTTTTGGTAGCTATTGTAAATGGAATTTTTTTTCTTAAACGGACTCTTGCTCTGTTGCCCAGACTAGAGTGCAGTGGCTCGATCTTGGCTCACTGCCGCCTCTGCCTCCCGGGTTCAAGCAATTCTCCTGCCTCAGCCTTCTGAGTAGCTGGGATTACAGACGTGCGCCACTGTGCCTGACTAATTTTTTTTTGTATTTTTAGTAGAGACAGGGTTTCGCCATGTTGGCCAGGCTGGTCTCGAACTCCTGACCTTGTGATCTGCCCACCTCGGCCTCCCAAAGTGCTGGGATTACAGATGTGAGCCACTGTGCCTGGCTGGAATTGTTTTCTTGATCTCCTTTTCCAGTGGTTCACTATAGCATATAGAAATGCTGTTTTTTATACGTTGATTTTTGTATCCTACAACTTTACTGAATCCGTTTATTAGTTCTTTTTTTTTGGTGGAGTCTTTAGAGTTTTCTGTATATGAGATCTTATTATCTGTAAACAGGGATAATTTGACTTTCTTCTTTCTAGTTGGGATACTTTTTATTTCTTTCTGTTGCCTAATTGCTCTGGCTATGACCTCCAGTTGAATAAAAACGGTCAAAGTAAGCATCTTTTCCTTTTTCCTGATATTAGAGGAAAGACTTTTCCCTTGGAGTATGCTGTTAGTGATGGGTTTGTTATAGGGAATTCCCACTAGCATCAACGCTGCATCGGAAAGGCCTAGAGGACACAGTGAGGAGGGGTTGGATAGGAGAAGCATAGCGGTCAAGAGAAATGAACCACTCATTGAGCACTGACTCTTCTTGTGTTGGGATTGGGTTTTTTGGGACTGCAGCATTCTTTTATACAGCAAAATGCAAGAGCCTGGAGCTGTGCTGGATGTGGTGGGTGCTTGGCTCCAAGACCCAGCCAACCAAGACCTTCCAGAGTATGGAGCCTTGGCGGAATTCCACGTGCAGCGGGTGCTGCTGCCTCTGGGCCGCTTGTCGGAGGCTGAGGAGCTGGTGGTGGGCTCTGCAGCCTTTGGTGAAGCACAGCGACTGGATATACTTCAGGCCATTGACACAGCGAGGCAGCGGCAGGGACAGGAACACTCAGGCTCTGAGGAGGCCCCGAAGCCAAACCGGGAAGGTAGGACATTATCCCTCTGTGACCTCTGTGAAGTGGAGTCGTGGGCTTGCCCTGTACCTCGGGGATCATCGGGAAACTCCTGGGAGCTTAGGAGCAGTTCTTTATATGAATAACTCTTGAATCACAGAAGAGGAAGCCTGTTGAGTTGCTTAACAAAGTGAAGCCCAGGCCCTCTGAAGTTGGCCTTGGAAGGTGTTGCTGGGTCTTGGGACCTTGACTTGTCTTTTGAAAGTCATTTTCCCCTTGGAGTCCTCTGACTGGGCCTCTTGCTTCTATCATACTGGCCTGGGTGGGATGTCCTTCCTCCTTTAAATGCTGGCCCCAAAACAAACACAGCTGAGATCTTGTGGGATACGAAAGGAAAATAAGAAACTCATTTGGTACCTTGGTAACTTGACTTACAAGACAAAAATGACACCTCTTCAGCTTGCCCAGCCTCCTCTCTGCCCTCCCCAGAGCTCTTGAACATTCTCTTCAATGATTGATGTACACCTTGCCTGCTAGAGTGCAGTTTTCCAAGGTGGCCTCTAGGGGAAAACCGCGTCAAGACCCATACTGTATGCCTGGCTAGCATGATGCAAGGTGGTGTGGGGTGGTGCAGGGGGAGTGTGGGGATTGTTGTGCTCCGAGGGGACTTTTTTTTTTGAGATGGAGTCTCACTCTGTCACCAGGCTGGAGTGCAGTGGCAAGATCTTGGCTTACTGCAACCTCTGGCTCCCTGGTTCAAGCGATTTTCCTGCCTCAGCTTCCTCAGTAGCTGGGACTACAGGCGTGCGCCACCACACCCAGCTAATTTTCGCATTTTTAGTAGAGACGGGGTTTCACCATGTTGGGCAGGATGGTCTCCATCTCTTGACCTCATGATCCGCCCTCCTCAGCCTCCCAAAGTGCTGGGATTACAGGTGTGAGCCACTGTGCCCAGCCAACCCGAGGGGACAGTAAAGGTCTTCTGCTGCAGACCCTTTCCCTGGTCCCTGAATCCTTTCCGCCCTTTTCCTTGAGTGATGATCTAGTGTAGTTGTGAATACTTCCAAGGACAGAAAGTCACCATCTCTTGAACCAGCACTTTCCGACTCTGGATAGCTCCGTGGGGAATTCTTTCTAATGTTGAATTTCGGCTTTTCTCCTGGTAGTTTTTACTCACTGACCCCTGTTTTTTCTCTTGCCAGCATACAGAATAGGTCTGTTCCATTTTTGTTCTTTTTTACGCGAAAGCCCTTCTGCTTAATGAGGAGACTGGATCCAAAGTGTTTTTCTTTGTGTGCTTCAGCGCATGAACCTGCCGAGACACAACGACTTCTTTGCAAGCAGGTTGTTGGCTCCAGGGGCTGCTTGTGGCTCCCCAGCCTTCTATCCTGCACCTACTGGGGAGGGGAAGAGGGTGTTTGATGGCAGTTCCGGGTGCTCTGTCTGGACTGGGCGTCACTTGTTCTTAGGTTGGTAGTGTTCGTGTTTATATTCACAGTCCCAGACTTGTGAATTCTTCACTGTATGTATTGCCCTTCATTTCTCTGCATTGATGTGATAATCAGAAGTATTGCTCTGTATAACTGTCTGCATGCACCTGAGGCCAGAATATAAAGAATGCTATGAAATAATGCTGGGTGTAGTGCTATATGCCTGTAGTCCCAGATTCTTGAGAGGCTGAGGTGGGAGGATCGCTGTACCCAGGAGTCCTGGGCTGTAGTAATTGGGGGTGCTACACTAATTGGGGGTCTGCATCAATATGGTGACCTCCCAGGAGCAGAGGACCACTGGGTTGCCTACAAGTGGGTAAACTGGCCAAGGTCATAAATAGAGCAGGTTAAAACTCCTGTGCTGGCCAGGCGCCGTGGCTCACGCCTGTAATCCCAGTACTTTGGGAGGCCAAGGCAGGCAGATCACGAGGTCAGGAGATAGAGACCGTTCTGGCCAACATGGTGAAACCCCATTTCTACTGCAATACAAAAAATTAGCTGGGCGTGGTGGCGGATGCCTGTAGTCCCAGCTACTCAGGAGGCTGAGGTAGAGGAATTGCTTGAACCCGGGAGGCGGACATTTCAGTGAGCCGAGATCCTTGCCACTGCACTCCAGCCTGGTGGCAGAGCGAGACCCTATCTCAAAAAAAAACCCCAAAAAACCAAACTCCTGTACTGATCAGTAGTGGCATCGTGACTGTGAAAAAAATGAGACCATTAAAAAAACACTAAATATGCCAGATTTACCCAGTAGATAGGTGTTGCCTGTCAAAGTCCTAAAGTCCTCTACTAAAGAGATGATAGTATAGTGATGTGATCTGTCTTTCAAACATTTTTGGGGACCTTTGGTATTTCCTTTAGAGCTACTTGATGAGCTCTGTGAGAAAATATTTCTTAGTCCCTTTTGCTCAACTGCTTTTTTTTTTTAAGTAAAAGTTTTTTTTTCCTTGTACTACAAGTGCCCTTTTTAAATTTTGAAAGTATTTTATATTTCTCCGTTCACTTTTTTTTTTTAATAACACGATGCTTTTTATGTATTTCAGATCTTGTTCTGAAAGGTTTTAAAAAACTTTTACAAAGATATATTGAATATTGTAAATAATAAATACTCAAAATAAGTAATATGCTTAAGGAAAACAATTTATATGCATGAGATTTGCAAGAGTATCTGCAGTTAAGGCACGGAGGCTTTAGCCAATACTTAATACCCTTTTGCTCAGCTCTTAAAAGCAAGTGCAGAGGTCGGGGTCCAGGAAACTGACTCCCCTGACTTTCCTGACGCCGTACTCTGTCTCCCGGTCAGGCTCTGTGTCCCACAAGTTCCTGTCACTACCGATGTTGGTTCGCCAGCTTTGGGACTCTGCGGTGAGCCACTTCTTTTCTCTGCCCTTCAAAAAGAGCCTCCTGGCTGCCTTGATCCTCTGTCTCCTGGTGGTGAGGTTGGATCCAGGTAAGTGGTAGAGACTCGTGCCCCATCCTTCCTGGGAAGGGTCCTTGTTGGGGCTGGGCCTGTGGGAGTGGGTGCTTGTCACTACACCTGTCAGAGTCCTACTGGGGATGGGGGTCTCTCCTGTGCCATTTCCCCCTGAGTCAGTTCCACAAGGAGGAATTGCTGGACTGGGCATGAGTCAGCCCCACCTGGAAGGAGAGACCAGCCCTGGAATCTGTGAGAGCAGCCGAGAGAAAGTCCACTCAGCCCGCTGACTCCTGGACGCGGACTGAGTCGTAGCCTTCCGATTTTTTCTGGGCTGAACTCTGACTGGAACCTCAGAATTTAAAAAAAACTTCCCCTCATCAGAATGTCACAAAAGTGTGAATTCGAGTGTTAATGTCTAACGAAGCATTCATTCAAAACAAGTTGTAAATGAAATACTCATACATTTTAGAAAATGTGGAAAATAGGCTGGGTGCGGTGGCTCACACCTGTAATCCCAGCACTTCGGGAGGCCTAGGTGGGTGGATCACCTGAGGTCAGGAGTTCAAGAACAGCCTGGCCAACATGGTGAAACCCCGTCTCTACTAAAAATACAAACCTAAACCAGGTGTGGTGGTGCATGCCTATTATCCCAGCAACTCGGGAGGCTGAGACAGGGAGAATTGCTTGAACCCAGGAGGGGGAGGCTGAGACAGGGAGAATTGCTTGAACCCAGGAGGGGGAGGCTGAGACAGGGAGAATTGCTTGAACCCAGGAGGGGGAGGTTGCAGTGAGCTGAGATTGTGCTGTTGCCCTCCATCCTGGGCAACACCCATAATCCCAGCACTTTGGGAGGCCAAGGCAGGTGAATCACCTGAAGTCAGGAGTTCGAGACCAGCCTGGCCAACATGGTGAAACCTGTTACCTACTAAAAATACAAAAATTAGTTGGGCGTGGTGGCATGTGCCTATAGTCCCAGCTACTCTGGAGGCTGAGGCAGGAGAATCACTGAAGCCCGGGAGGCGAAGGTCGCAGTGAGCTGAGATCACACCACTGCATTCCAGCCTGGGTGACAGAGTGAGACTCTGTCTCAAAAAAATAAAATAAAAACCGTACTTTGGCCCAGCAGGCCAGGTGTGGTGGCTCACATCTGTAATCCCAGCACTTTGGGAGTCTAAGCAGGAGGATCACTTGAGCCCAGGAGATGGAGGCTTCAGTGAACTGAACACAGACTGCACTGTACCCCAGCTTAGGGGACAGAGTGAGACCCTGTCTCAAAAACAAACAAACAAAAAACAAATGCGTAATTGCAAGGCAGTGGAGTCTCCCAGGGTGGGAGATGGCAGAGTGACAGGCTGGAAGGGCAGGACGTTCACAGTAGTCTCTCTCTGCCCTGCAGCTTCCCCTTCCTCCCTGCCCTTCCTCTACAAGCTGGCCCAGCTCTTCCGCTGGATCCGGAAGGCTGCATCTTCTCGCCTCTGCCAGCTCCGCATCCGTGACTGAGGGTCCCCTTGCACCACAGCCTCCCTGCTCCTCAAGTCTGCGGCAACAGAAGCGGAGTGACAGAGCGATGCATCCACAGGTGCCCCTGGGGAAGTAGGGCCAGCCTCATCTCGTGGGGTGCACTGTCTTGCTGCCTGGGTACCCTCTCCTTTGCACCCCACTTTGGCTGGCCATAGTAGGTGACATGGAAACAAATAGGGACCAGCAGGCACAGTTCCTTCAGAACAGTTCTCCGGACACCCAGAGGCTCCTTGAAAAGGAGGGGTTTGGGGACAGGGACTGTGTCTATGAAACGTTCCATCTTCTCCGCGAAGGCAAGGGGTTTGTTCTTTAGGCCAGGATATTAATGGAGCTGGAAGTTCAGAAAAAGCCTGGTAGAGTGACACTTGGCCTTTCACTTCTTCACAAACATACCTCTTTACTGTGCGTGGTGGCTCACGCCTGTAATCCCAGCACTTTAGGAGGCGAGGCAGGTGGATCACTTGGGGCCAGGAGTTCAAAACCAGCCTGGCCAACATAGTGAAACCCCGTCTCTACTAAAAATACAAAAATTAGCCAGGCGTGCTGCATGCCTGTAGTCCCAGCTACTCGGGATGCTGAGACACGAGAACTGCTTGAGCCAGGGAGGCAAAGATTGCAGTGAGCTGGGATTGTGCCACTGTACTCTCTCAAAACGAAAAACCATGCCCCTGAGAGTCACCCCACAGGACAGTACCTTAATTAGCTAGAGTGCGATCTGAGAGGGCCTCTTCCTGCCTGCACTGCGCTCCCCAGAACTGGTCTAATTCTGTATCAATATGCTGTTCTCATGGTCTTGCTATGTGCTTGAAGCTGCGTAAGGCTTCTCACTGTTCGGGCTGGGGCGAGACTTTCAGAACCACTCGGCTGACAACTGAAAACCAAGTGAGCCTTACAGCTCTTATCACTGGGGAAAGTGATCTTGCCTGGTGCATCTTGGTCTTCAGCTCGATTTTCCAGGCTGTCCTGGCCAAGCCCTGCTCTGTTACACTCTGTGCCTCTGCCCGTCTTTCCCCGCCAGCCTCTCCCGCCCCCACTGCAAACTTGTCCATTGGCTATTTCACCAAGTCCTGCCTGTATCCTTGCCTCCTTGGTATACACCGTTGCAGGTCCCCACCCCCTTTTTTTGTGCCTTTGTCCTAGTTATGTTCTGTTTGCGTAATGCCCAAATTTTTCTGCTCGTGTGGCCTTGAAAAGTAGGCCAGCCTCAGAGGCTGCTGAGCTGAAAATGGAACTGAGTAATCGGGTGAGCTGGAAGGGATGTGGGGGGCGGGGCAGAGGGGAGACATGGGTTTTGAAGGCAGTGAACAGTAAAACCTTAGGGAGGCGGCACGGCACTGAGGCCTTTGCATTAGAGGAGTGACATGTTTTAGCGTAGTTTTCTCATCAGCCAGAAGCATCTTACGAGTTTCTGTGCAAGGAAGCGTAGTGCACTGAACACTGTCAGGATGAAGAAGGGCTTCCCGCAGGGGCTGGCCTTTCTGTAGCCAGAGGCCAAGCAGGCTGCCCTGCACCGGGTCCTTGGTTGGTGGTGATGCCAAAAATATAGAAGGTGCTTGCTAGCTTTCCATTGGTACATTTTCAGGGGTTGCAAGTCAAGAACTTCTCTTTAGAAAAATGGGTAAAGTAAGCAAACTTCACAGGCCCCTTGGAATTAAATCCCTAGGGCATGGTTCAAGTCTGTAGGAAGCAAATCTATGCTTTATATGGGCATTTCAGTAGAGCTTAGAACCCTGGGGGGATAAAGGCAGTCAGGTGAGGGTTGAGATTCCTTCTATAGAATGATTTCTTACAATGAAATTCTGGGCCCACTTGCTAGCCTAGATAAAATGCTTCAGTGGCCTCCCGTAGCTCACAGGATAAAACCCAGATTCTTTATGGAATTGAAGGCCCTTATGTGATGGGTTTGGCTAATGCCTCCCCCTTGATGTGGGGCCCCTTATATGCATGGCCATCCAGCTGCCCGGCCATCACCGCTTTCTGACCACGGCACGGTCCCCTGGGGCCTCTGTGCCTTGGCTCATGCTGTGTCTGCTGAAGGCCTAGCACCTGCTCTTGGCCTGGTGAGCCCCTCCACCTTCCATGCTTACTCAAATAATCCTTTCCACCCCTCCTGTGTCCAGGGCCCTGTTTCATATCCCTTTTGCAGTAGTGACCCCATGGCCTTATAATTGTGAACTTCTTTGGTGCCCCTTCAAAGCTGGGGAGTGCTCGTTGCAGTGTGCAAGTCAGTGTCAGATCCATTCTGTGCCACGTGTCCCTGTTGGGAAGTAATTTAACCTTCTCAGCCCCGGTGTCCTCATCTGTAAGTTCTTATAGGGTTTTTTAGGTGAGCAAATGAGATTGTGCGTGTGATGCACCCCGAGTAGGAGCTTTTATGAGTGGTCACTGTCCTGGGAGCAGCAGTGTCTCCCGCGCCCATTGGGTGTCTGGGAGGGGGAAGGTGCTCAGGTGTCTAAAGGAGTGGATTTATGTAACTGACACACCAAGAGGTATGCGTACTTTGGTGAGTCTGAGATTTCGTGTTGTGAAAGCCGCGAAGGTAGAGACGCCCTGATGATCCCCACCTTGTTTCCGCGCGGCCTGAGGTTCCCTGTGTTCTCGTAGGGTTGCAGCTTCTCTGTGTGTCTGTCTTGCACTCCTCAGTGCTGTCGGGTAACCAGTCCCAGCTGCCTGCCTCGTCAGGCACGGAACTCAGAACCCAAACCGCTCCTGTGACCTTGACCTTTTCCAAGGACGTGGGCTGGTGCTCGTATCCGACCTCAGCTCTGGGCCTCACGGGGTCCAAGGCGAAGGGATTGCTTTCCTGTTAGACTCACACCTGCACTGTCCAAGGCAGCAGTCATTCATTAGGTGGGGCTTTTGAGCTCCTGACAGGTGGCTAGTCCAGGTTAAGATGTTCTGCAAAATGTAAATGGCAGATTTCGAAGACTTAGTACTAAAAAGAAGAATGGATTTTTTTATATTGATTGCCTGTTAAAATGATATTTTAGATATGCTGTGTTAAGTAAAATATTAAAATTAATTTCATCTGCTTCTGTTCACTTTTTTTGTGGTGCTACCAGAAAGCTTAAAATTACCTGTGTGCCTTGCATTCCATTTCTGTTGGACAGGGCTGTCCAGCACATACAGCGCACATCAGTGAGGCCTGAGGGGACGGGGGGGATGTTGCCAGATGTGACATCTGGGAGATCATCCCTTGCAGCTCCCTCCTCTTTCATTTGAGGACATGAACACCTCCACGTCACACAGCCTGAATAAGACTGCTGTCTCCCGGCCCTCGGGTCTGGTATTCCTTTAACCACATCTCACTTTCCTCACTTATCCTATTCTGCCTCACTCGCCCTAAAATTCCTCGCTTTCTGTCACTCCTGGCCCGAAGTTCACTGTTAATATGCAGATGCATCCAGGTGGGGTGGGTAATCTGCATATTAACAGCGGATTCGTTCACTTTACATTTAGGCGTGCTGAGGGAAGCAGGAACCAGCAATCCTCTCCTGTGATCTCATGGGAGGCAGGGAGGGGTGGAATGGAGAGGAAGCATTAGGCCACTGCTGGCCAGCACGGGGTGGAGGTGGGTGGCAGCAGGACAGTAGTGCCTGGGGAGGGCGGAGGGTTTACCTCTAGAACGGGGCTGGAAGGATGAGGAAGTAGTTTATAGCTTTGTGCAGGTGATCCCCGTTCTTCTGCATGTATGTGTTTACACACGAGTATGTAGACCAGAGACCATTAAAATAGATGGAATTCAGCCAGGCGCTGTGGCTCACGCCTGCAATCCCAGCACTTTGGGAAGCCGAGGTGTGTGGATCATGAGGTCAGGAGATGGAGACCATCCTGGCCAACATGGTGAAACCCCATCTCTACTAAAAATATGAAAATTAGCTGGATGTGGCAGCGCATGCCTCTAATTCCGGCTACTTGGGAGGCTGAGGCAGGAGAATCACTTGAACCCGGAAGGTGGAGGTTGCAGTGAGCTGAGGTCACACCATTACACTCCAGCCTGATGACAAAGCAAGACTCCATCTCAAAAAAACAAAAAACAAAAATATGGAATTCAAAAGTTACAAAAAGGCTTTTCATGGAAAGGAAAGCTTTTTTTTTTTTTTTTTTTAAAGTCTTACTACGTTGCCCAGCTGGACCTGCACTCCTGGGCCCAGGCAATCCTCCCTACTCAGCTTCTGGAGCAGCTGGGCCTGCAGGGGTGCGCCGCCACACCCAGCTAACAACACCTTTTTCTACTCTGACTCCATTTCCCAGTTTCCTCCCCAGGGGCAGCCCCCGCCAGTCTATTTATCCCTCCAGGTGGTGTCTGGTAGTAAGCTTTTCTTTCTCATACGCAAATGATAGTAGTCACACACACGATACACACTGTGCTGCACTTTTTTTAACTGTCTCGACTGGGTGTGGTGGCTCACACCTGTAATCCCACCACTTGGAGAGGCTGAGGTGGGTGGGTCACCTGAGATCAGAAGTTGGAGATCAGCCTGACCAACATGGTGAAACCCGAAACCCAGCCTCTACTAAAAATATAAAACAGTTGGGTGTGGTGGTGGGCTCCTGTAACTCCAACTTGGGAGGCTGAGGCAGGAGAATTGCTTGAACCCAGGAGGCGGAGGCTGCAGTGAGCCGAGATCGTGCCACTGCACTCCAATCTGGGCAACAAAGGGCAAGACTTGGTCTCAGAAACAAAACAAAAAATCAAAAGAACCTTCCTCAGTCCCAGCACATGTGGAGCGGCCTCATTCTTTATAGCTGTGTGTCATTCCATTGCAGGGTAGGGTCACAGCACAGACCTAGCGCCCCTTTCTTTTTGATATGTGGAAACCCCTCCACTCTTTGCAAAGCCCAGAAGCACAGCAGCCCCAGGTTTAAGGTGAACAGGAGTGGTCAGAGCTCTTTACTGTTACTTTTGGGCAAACACAAAGCAGGCTGGAAGCCACCACTGCCAGGGCCGGGAGATCAGAGCAGGCCAGTTCACACTCTGGACATGCAGTTTCTTTCTAAATCCGGAATGGCACTCAGGTGGCCTCTGTCGTCCACTTAAAGCAGCCTAGGAAAATGTCAGAAAGAGAAAATGACATGAACCGCGAGTAGGGCACCTCCCTGTGCTGTCACCTCCCTGTGCTGTCCCCCGCTTTCCTCCCTCCCAGCACGGAAAAGCCATGGGGTTGGTGGACTTTGGCCTCGCACCCACAGATGGGGCCTGCGGGAATTCTACTGACTTACTCTCTGGCCTGGTCCAGCAAGCCGCCCGCGGCCTGGCCAAGCTCTGCCTTGCCTCCCTGGCCTAGCACCCTTTGGAACTGAATACGTGGAGTGTTAACCAGAAAAATGTCTGGGCCTTTTGCCTCACTCCCTCTGGAAACCTCAGTGCTTTGGGCTGGTAGGAAGCCACAGGACAGACGGGGGCACAGTGCCTGCAGTCTGTCGGGCTCCCCCAATGCGTTCCTCCAGCGGTGGTGTAGGGATCCAGACATTATTTGCCAGCCTCTATGCCTCTTGATAAAACACCACATATTTTTTCTCATCTTAAAGCAATGCATGTATATTTTAGAAAATATTAAAAATTGCATGGAAGGAAATACAGGACTTGTGATCCCACCACTCAGAGATAATCACTGTTACTACTGGTTGATTTTCTTTCAGCTTTTTTCCCCCAAGTAATTAATTAGTTCTTTTTTCCTGCAACTCCTGCTTCACAGACTTTTTTTTAAAGACCCGGCTTGGCATGGTGGCTCACGCCTGTAATCCCAGAGCCTTAGGAGGCCAGAGTGGGAGGATTGCTTGAGCCTAGGAGTTCAAAGCTAGCCTGGACAACATAGTGAGACCCCATTTCCATTAAAAATAAATGTAAACACTCAACCCTCTTGGCAGCCCAGACATTTAGAACCTGTGGGAAATGGCAGTGTACAGCCGGCATGACTGCCAGCTGTACGTCTTCACTAGAGTGGAGGTGGTTAGGAAAGGGCGAGCGGGAAGGCGCCGTGTGACGGCCGGACAACCGCCGGTAAAGATGGAATTGTAGGTCAAGAGATCGAGGCCATCCTGGTCAACATGGTGAAACCCCGTCTCTACTAAAAATAAAAAAATTAGCTGGGCATGGTGGTGCACTCCTGTAGTCCCAGCTACTCGGGAGGCTGAGGCAGGAGAATTGCTTGAGCCCAGGAGGCGGAGGTTGCGGTGAGCCGAGATCGAGCCATTGCACTCCAGCCTGGGTAACAAGAGCGAAACTGTCTCAAAAAAAAAGATGGGGTTGTGAAGGACACGTCAGGGCCCACTCACCAAGGGCTGGATCCAGATACGTGGGGTTGGGTTTCTGTGACCTACTTCTGATTTTAATACCCAAGCTCATATTTAGCTTACATGTTTCCCAGCTTATATTTTCAACAGCCCTTTTGAAACGTTTGACATGCTCTTGTCACTTTTGTACCATCCAAGGTGGGATGGACAGGTGTCAGAGAGTATCAGAGACTTGGTGAAGAAATGAAAGCACTTTCATAGAAGTGTGTCAGCCCAGAAAAAAAGCATCTTTAATGACGACATCAACATAATTTCTGTGGAGACGTTTCTTAGGTGGACAACCAATTTCTATGGTCCTTAGAATGTAACCTACAGGTTCTCGCCCTCAGCTTAAGTTTTGGGAAAAACGCATGTATACTTCTGTGTTGAAGGCTTATTTTCCAAGGCCGTGGAGCTCCGTCTCTTCAGTCTTGCTCCTGTCGCCCAGGCTGGAGTGCAATGGTGCGATCTTGGCTCACTGCAACCTCCTCCTGGGTTCAAGCCAGTGAGGTAGGCATTACATTTTAGAGATAGCAAAACACGCAGAGGGGCTAAGTAATGTGCCCAGTGCCTGACAGCTATTAGATGGTAGAGCTGGGATTTGAACCCAGGCACACAGGTACCAGGATTTCTGTTCTTATCTCCCCCATTGCACCTGGAATGAGGCCACACGTGTAAGAGGCCACGTAGTCGAGATTTGTTGAACGAACTTGGATTTTGGCCTTAGGAATTAGGGGAGGAAGAAACAGAAGCAGCAAAAGTTGGTGAGCAAGAAGACCAGTGCTAGGGCTGACGGGAGGAGGTGTGGTAGGGAGAGGGCACTGTGCACTTGGCATCTGTTTAGTAGTATCACTGCCCAGCACCCTCCAGAGAAAGAGCAGGAGGTGTTCCTTCTCAGATGTACCCGCGATGACGAAGCCTGGCGGGCGTCCTCCTGTGTAGGCAAGCTGGTGGCTTCATCAGAAAACTCACACAGATAAGCCACACTGAGTTCCCAGTGGACTTAGCTGGGTCCCAAAGAATGGGTACTTTCTCTGGAAAGCTGGGGAGCTGGCAAAATTTCCCGGTCACCCCACCAGAGACACCCCAGCTGTTCCCACACCCTCTCTGGGCTCTGACATCCTCTTTCCAGCAGGCACCCCCTGCTCTGGAACGTTCTGGGAGTGCTTCCCCCTCCCCTTTTAGTACTTGTGTTCTGTCCTGTTCATGGATTTCATGGTCTCCATGGTGACAAGTGCCTGTTTTCGGAGGTGCTAAAGACAATGGCTAAAAGACGTGCTCTTTTAATCCTCCCAAGAAACACATGACATTTTGCAAGGCTTTTATTTTTTTTTTTTTCTGCAGAACAGGACCTAACCCCAAAGGAGTAATTTTGCTCTGTAAATGAGAGGCGATGTGGGATTGTGGTTAGGGTATGTATCCCGGGCCCGTAATACCCACATCTGTATCTTTTTTTTTTTTTTTTTTTTTTTTTAATTGAGACAGTCTCACTCTGTTACCCAGGCTGGAGTGCAGTGGTGTGATCTCGGCTCACTACAACCTCCACCTCTCAGATTCAAGCGATTCTCTTGCCTCAGCCTCACAAGTAGCTGGAACTACAGGCACACACCACCACGCCTGGCTAACTTGTATTTTTAGTAGAGACGGGGTTTCACCATGTTGGCCAGGCTGGTCTTAAACTCCCGACCTCAAGTGATCCACCAGCCTCAGCCTTCCAAAGTGCTGGGATTACAGGCGTGAGCCACTGTGCTGGGCCCGAGTTTGTATCTTGACTCACCTGCTTTGACCTTCAAATAATCTTTCCTGTGCCTCAGTTAATTCATAGGTTTGTTGTGAGGATTAAATGGTGCTAATCCATGTAAGACACTGAAAAGGTGCATAGCATGTAGTGGACAGGTGCTACTTATTCTGTTAATGAAGTGAGATGGAGAGGGGAGAGTTGGAGAGGCAGAGCCCAGCATCTTCTGAACATCGCACCACAGAAAAGGCAGCGCTCTGATTCCTGTTCCTAGCCTAGGCTTAGCTCTTGAAGGAAGTGCTAAGCCTTTGTGTATGTTCATTTAAGAACACGTTTAGTTTTCTAAATATGCAACATATTCACAGGGTTTTTAAAAAGGCTTGAAAAAGTCTAGTGTGAAAGCCTTCTGTATTAATCCATTTTCACATTGCTATAGAGAAGTACCTGAGACTGGGTAATTGTTGAAGAAAAGAGATGTAACTGACTCATAGCTCTGCAGGGCCGTGAGGCCTCAGGAAACTAGCAATCACGGCAGAAGGCAGAGGGGAAGCAGGTACATCTTACATGGCGGCAGGAGAGAGAGTGAGGGGGATGCTGCACCTTAAAGCCATCAGATCTTGTGAGAACTGACTCACTATCACAAGAACAACATGGGAGAAACTGTCCCAATGGTCCACTCACCTCCCGCCAGGCCCCTCCTCCGACACGGGGGTTGACGATTTGAGATGAGATTTGGGTGGGGACACGGAGCCAAACCGTATCATCTCCCATCCTTCCATTTAGCAAGTTTACCCCCCCGTGGCAGCCACGGCCGTTAGCTCTACATTTATTCTTCCAGAGTTCTTTTGTACCAGTATGGATATAGATCCTAGTTTCTTCTTTTTTTAATATTAAAAAAATGGTATATTATTATGTACTCTGGTTTATTCCTTGCTTTTTTTTTTTCCTTTTTCTTATAAAAAATATAGAGATGGGGGGTCTTACCACACTGACCAGGCTGGTCTCGAACTTGCCTCAAGTGATCCTCCCATCTTGACCTCGCAAAGTGCTGGGATTATAGGCATGAGCCACTGCACCCAGAAGTTGTTTTTATTTGTCAAAGAAGTGGCATGATTTTGATAATAAAGGACAATATGTAATTATAATATAGTCTTCTAGAAGCCAGGTGTGGTGGCCCACGCCTAGTAATCCCAGCACTTTGGGTGGTTAAGGCAGGCAGATCATGAGGCCGGGAGTTTGAGACCAACCTGACCAACATGGTGAAACCCTGTCTTTATTCAAAAAATATAAAAATTAGCTGGGTGTGGTGGCATACACTTGTAATCCCAGCTACTTGGGAGGCTGAGGCACAAGAATGGCTCGAACCCAGGAGGCAGAGGTTGCAGTGGTCCAAGATCGCTCCACTGCACTCCAGTCTGGGTGACAGAGCAAGACTTTCTCTCTCAAAAAAAAAAAAGAATAAATATATAGCTTTCTAGATATAGGATTGGACTGGTTTTGGTTCTGGCTCTGTTACTAATTTGCCCTGTAAATTTACATAAATCATTTAATCTTCTTGGGTTTGATTTTTCTCACCTCCAGGATGGGGACAAAAATTACCTTCCTCTGCTGGGCACGGTGGCTCCCGCCTGTAATCCCAGCATTTGGGAGGCCACGACAGGCGGATCACCTGGGGTCAGGAGTTCGAGACCAGCCTGGCTGACATGATGAAACCCCATCTCTACTAAAAATATAAAAATTACCTGGGCATGGTGGTCCATGCCTGTAATTCTAGCTACTCAGGAGGCTGAGGCAGGAGAATCTCTGGAACCCGGGAGGCAGAAGTTGCAGTGAGCCCAGATCATGCCACTGCACTCCAGCCTGGGCGACAAAGTGTGACTCTGTCTCAAAAAATAAATAAATAAATAATTACCTCCTTCATTTTCTTTATAATATTGTGTAAAATGAGTCGATATCTATAAGAAAAACTTCAGAAAGTATTAAGTGATACACATATGTTTGTGTATGTCTACATATGTATATGTGTGTATGTATACCTATGTATAATATATACACATGCAATGGAGTAATGAAAATATATAATATTAAATATAAAATAGATTAAAACTATTTAAAATAGATGCATGAAGTAGAAAGGCTAAACAGATATTGATGTTTGCATATAGGCACATTTAGTTGGATTAAGTTAGATTTCAATGGTCTGATAGAGAACTGTGCATACAAGTACATAGGCAACTGCAAATCAGCCCTTTCTCTGGGCTGTCCAAAATAATCAGGCACGAGACCAAAAAACAACATGTTCTCTGCCTCACCCCTTAGTGACGATTTGTAGGGAGAGGAGGGTGGGGGCTGGTGGGTGGAAAGGCTTGTGAGGGGATGTTCTATGTGACTGAAGACGAAGGTCGGAGATTCGTGGACTAGAAGGTGTGAATCTACTCTGAAAGACAGACAAGCGTCCAGTGCAGGGAAACAGGTGCAGAGGGGTGGGATTTTGGTGGGCACTTGAATTTTAAAAATGGATTTGTGATGCAATATTGCTTGGGTCAAAAACCAAAAAATCCAACTGACCAGGGTGAGAAATAGCCTGGGTCCTATCATGGCTCTGCTGCCACGTGGGGTGCCTGGACTGTCTTTTCAGGTTCACGTAACAGTCCATCCTACTTATTATAGAATACATGAAATGCTTCATATTCATTCAAGCCACCTTATTAAAAACATACCCCATGAAAATAATATCTTCCCTTCAATATACATTCATATGTGTGTATTATAAGCATATATCTACCACTGTGAGTTTGCCATTCTTTTTCATTTAATATTATTACCTATTCAGCTTCCAACATGATCACTTCCTTACTATATGGATTTGTTTCCCAGGACCGCAGTAACAAATTGCCACAAATGTATGGCTTCAAACAACAGAAATTTACCTGTAAGGTGTAAGCAACCGCGCCCAGCCATTTTTTTTTTTCTCTAACGACTCCAAGACCACTGTCTCAGTCTGCTTACAAATGCCATCACAAAAATCCCACAGACTGAGTGGTTTAAACAGCAGAAATTAATTTCTCACAATTCTGGAGGCTGGAAGTCCAACATCGAGCTGTCGGCAAAGTTGGTTTCTCCTGACGCCTCTCTCCTCGGTGTGCAGATGGCCGCCTTCTTGCTGTGTCCTCATGTGGCCTTTTCTCTGTGTCTGCACCCTTCTCCTCCCTCTTTCTCTTCAACACCGTCTTTCTGGATGAGGGCCATATCCTTAGGACCTCATTTAGTTGTAATCTCCTCCTTACGGCCCTACCTCTGACCGGAGTCACTTTGGGGCTAGGGTTTAACATGAATTTAGGGGGAACACAGCTCAGTCCATACAGCCGACTTTTTTTTTTTTTTTAAATCTCCCTGGAACCCAAGGATGCTGCATTTAGCATTTATGGTATAGTCATGGCTTCCTCCAGCCCAAACTTCATAAAGGGGGAGGATGAGACCGTTCGAGAGCCCGGGCATAGTGAAAGGCAACGCAGGGCCACCGCCGTTACTAATATCACTGTCACCATCATCTTTATTCTGAGACCGTAAGAACCTGCTCATGATTTATGTGTTGGTTCACAGAGAGCTCAGAAAGTGAATTTATTCAGCTATGTTTATTGAGCTCATCTGATGCACTCAGCTATCTTTCGTGGGGAAGGTACTAAGGTGGATAACAACCTCTTCCTTTAAGGTGTTGCTGTTTTGTAGAGCGTTTAGACACGCGCGCGCACACACACACACACACACCCTCCTATAATCGAAACTAGAAAGTGATAAATACTATGGGAGAAGTAATAGAATATGCTATGGGAGAGTTTGAAAGAGAAATACAGAGTTATAATAACAACCAACATCCTTTATTGAGTATTTGCCATGTGCTTGGCACAATTAGCATAATCATGAGTCTTATTTGTCAGGATCTTACATTATAAGATAGACAAAAAGTCAACTCATGAGTTACTAAGTCCTTTTTGTATCAGTGGGTAAAGCACTGTGTTTCGCACCGTCTCAGATGCAAAGGTGATTAAGACACATGTACTATCCTCTGTGAATGGTGGCGGCAGAACAGACTGCTGCATAGGTAAGGAGAAATCTGCTCTCATTGTTGGCCACAGACAGGCACGCTTTAGGAGTGGAAGGGTAGGAAGATCTCTGACTGCTTGGAAACTTCGGGAGTTACCGCGTCTGGCTAAAGCGGTATTGTCTTAAGGAAAACTATGAATGTGCCTGCTGTGACTTGGTGCTTGGTGGTCAGTTGTCTGAGGAAAGTGGAAGAGAGAGGCGGAGGTACCACATTCAACATGAGCAGAACTGCCCACTGCGGGAAATGCTGCAATGAGAACAAGGAACAAAGACCATCCAGCCTACTGCCCACCTCGGGGGAAGTGAGGGCGGACGGGCAGGGTGACAACGCGCCAACATCTAAAGTGTGAAGAGGGGCTCTTACCAAGTGCCCACCCCTTCCCAGACAGAGGGCAACAAACTCGCCCTTCCACATCAGCATCTGTGCCGGGTCTTACTGCCGGGCGGAGGCAGGGGAACCCTGGTGTGAGTTCTGGAGTACATCGGAGATGTGACTTGGGCACGTTTGGGGCTTAAAAGTAGGAAGGGATCAAGGGGGGAGATTTGAAAATGCCGGCAGAGGTGGGAGGTACCCGGAGAGAGGGTAAAAACTGTAGCAGGCTTGAGGACCCGCCTGTACTAGGAGCTCTGTGTGTGCCACCTCGTTTCCGTCCCCAGCAGCCAGGCGGGCCTTGGCGGCAGGAGGCACTGGCTTTGGGAGCAGGGGTCCTGCAGCTTGCCAAGCGCACACGGTTCTAGGGCGACGGGCTGAGTCTGCAGCTGCGCCCCTCGGGTCCCTGCAGCTCTCTGTGGTCACCTACACCCCAGTCAGGAGCCTTTCCAGCGGGCCGGAGGAGAATGGAAGTTTGGGGAGACCCGCGCGGTTCGCCTGGCCACATTTTGCATTGCCTTCCCCGGCAGCTGGGGTCACGAGGGCTGCTCTCGCGGGCTGTGTTGGAACGTGGACACGTGCGCTTTGGTAATAGGGCCGCCTCCCCCGCGGGCTCGGTCCCCACCGCGAGCGCCGCCGGCTGCGGAGGCGGGACCGAGGACCCGGAGATTTGAGCCGGGGGTGGGCGGGGAGGGGCCTTTGTGACCTGCCCGCCCCTCTCCGGCACTGTGATGCCGGGGGGCAGCTGCGGGCCCTGCGCGCCAGTCCCCAGCGCCCCCCCTCCCGGCGTGTCACAGCGGCGGAGGCGTCTGTATCTGGAGCAGTCAGGGCGGGCAGGCCCAGCTGGGACGCGCGCGGGTGAGGACAGCGGCGGCGATGGTGAGGCTTCCCGGGGCCGGCGGGCGGCGGGCGGCGGGCGCGCGGCAGGGGCAAGACGGAGAGCAGAGTTGACGCCGGGGCGCACGGATCGGATCCGTCCACCTGGAGCCGCAGAGCTCAAGGCCTCCTGCGGCTGGCAGTTCAGGGTCCAGGAGTCGGCACCCTCGGCCGGGAACACCTGGTGCCCTTTATCTTATGGGGAAATAGAAACCAGGGGCCAGTCGCTCCTTAGAGGGACCTAGGGAGCTTTGCACGCAGAAAAGGGAGAGGGAGGCCCTGGGGAGCCCGACGGAGAAGCGGGCAAGATTGTGGGGTCCCCAGATGGGCAGCCTGTGGACACAGTGGAGAGAAGGGGGAACCCGGGGATTCTGGATGGGTGGTCTGGGCCCGGGCGGCTGGGAGAGCAGATGCAGTCATATCTCCAAACCCAGCCTAATGTGACAGGGCCTGGAATGTGACGGGGGACTTAGGGCGCCACGGTCCCCCAACGCGTGGAGGTCGTTAGCGCACCCCCTGGCCAGCGGATGGGGTTTGCTGGGCGCACAGCCCCAGCGCGGCGGGGTTGTTCGGCGCACTCAGCTCTCTAGTCTTTCCAGCGGTCAGAGTCGAAGGACTTCGGTACTCAGAAGTCTCCGCTTCCGAAGGCCAGGGGCACCTGGGACCTGTTTCCTACCCTCCCTTAGGGGCTCACGCTGCTCCCTTCCCCTCCCCCCACCTTCTCCATTTGCAGACACGGATCTTACCCAGGGGCGGCTCCAAACACGCAGTTGCTCTCTCTAGGGTCAGCCTCTGCGCCCCCAGTGCCCCTGGTGGCTAACATTTGCCCCCAATCCACTTTCCCAAAGCCCTGAATCCCAGGAATCCTTCCCGGTTCCTGATCTTTCAGCAGTAGGGTGATGGGCTGGAAAGGTTGTGGGTAGAGGGAGGGCAGAATAAGGTCATGGTCAAGGTCAGGTTCCCTGGGCAGGCTTGCTCCAGGTGTCAGTGACCCAGAAAGCAGGCCAGACCCCCCTCCGCCCCGCCCCGCTACGTTTGGACAGTGCCCAGGACCTCCTGGCTCCGCCTGAGCTCTACTCCACCAGCTTCAGTTTTGTCCAGCACCCTCCCTCCTCCTAGCGGACTCCCAGATACTCCTGGGAGCTGAAAGAACTTGGGAACATTAGGGAGGGTGGCCACAGGAACCCATTTCTGCCCAAGTCCCCTGGTATGGGGGGCATACAAGGGTCCCAGAGCTGGAAGTTCAGAATTTTGATTCCTGGCTCTGCAGCTAGCTGTGTGACTTCAAGAAGGTCACTTAACCTCTCTGGATGGGTTTGCTTCACCTGCAAAATGAAGACGGTTATAATTAGATTGCTAAGACTCCACATAGACTTTATTATTTTATTATTTTTAAACTTTTTATGGTAGAGAATTTCAAATGTATGCAAACGGAGAGCAAATGGTATAATGAGCCATTATATACGTCATCTAACTTCAATAATTATCAACTTCTGACCGGTCTCACTTCATTTATTCCCTCCCTCCATCATTTTGAAGCAAATGCTAGGCTGCATAGTCTAGGACTGGCATTTAGTATTTACAGTATCTAGCAGGTAGCTAGTGCGTTAGGATTTTCCCAGAGCTTCCCGTGCATGCTTTGGATCTGAATACCATTGTGGCTCTGAGTGGAGCCCTGAGGATGCTCACAGGGCATCAGGGATCTTCACCCAGCCCTGTGCACAGGCTTCAGTGTGTGATCCACAGGCAAGTTTCTGACAGCACCTGGTAAATCAACAATTCCAACGGCAAAACCTGATTTTGAATGTGCTTAAGGATTTGGGCGTTTAGCTGAAAACCTATGGTAAGTATTTTGAAAAGGGAATACCTTTCATTTATTTTGAAACACTGGATTTTGTATAGTAGGTTCTATCTAGAACATTTAACTTGTGTGCATTGCACTGTCTTGATGGCAAATTTTTTTTTGTTGAACATGTTATACTCACAGAAACTTTTACAATATCATTTGACTCATTTGTAAAAGGCTAAAATGACACATCTATAAACCTAGACCCCTAAGATCCCACCCTGGCAAAAACAACTTTATTTCCTTCAAGGATTCAGTTTCCTCCTACTGTCCTGTCCCTGCCGCTTCCCTCCCGGGAGGGGGTTTGAGGGAGGTGACCTTGGTGTTAAGGAAAATTACATTTGTCATTTCTGTAGGTTCCGGATAAGAAAAGTGTAACTAATCCTTACATATATTTTAAGATCTATTTATCTGGCTACTAGGCAGATGAGCATTTTTTCTCTGTGAAGAAAAAATTTTTTCTCTCTTTTCTTCCTTAGCTCCAACCCCTTGTCCCCAGCTACCCACTACCCTGCAGCACCAATACCCTTCAGCATTTCTGTGCTGGAGCCTAAGGTTACTCAGCTGGTAAGAAGCTGCGTAGGGGCTGGAGTTGACATCTGCTGGGCACCAGAGCCTATGTCCTGAGCCGCCGGCCCGTGGCTACTCCCACAGCGGACCATTCCCATCCACTCCCAGGGTTCTTCTAGAATGCAGCTCTCTGGGAACTGAGACTATGACACCTTTTTTGGGAAGCGGCATGGAGAATCTTGGCCAGGTGCCCTAAGCCAAGCCCATGCCAATGATAGCAGGGCACAGAGAAAGCTTCTGTGGTCTATGGAGAGGTGGGAGTATCTGCAACATGGCTTCCTTAGCTCCATTCTGCTGGGACTAGAGAGCATGAAGGAGCCCGTCTCCCTGCAAAAATGGGCAGTTAGAGGGGAGGGAGAATGTTCTGGGGGCCAGATGGTCTTCTGCAGTCACCCCATGTAGGCATGCGTGGCTGAGCTCTGTGGAGCTGATAGTGCATTCTGACCTCAGAGCACCATGAGGGCTCCCAGGGGCTGCGGATCACGGCTGCCTCCTCCTCCCCTCCCATCAGGAAGGGCAGGTTTCTGCAGAGGCACTGGGCGCATGCCTCTGAATGAGGGGTCTTGGGTCCCAGGGCAGCGGCTAGGGCAGAGCTGTGGGGCTGGTGAGTTTAGTGGGAGCCACCAGACTTGGGCCAGGCCCATGCATAGCCGGGGGTGGACTGGGGAGGGGTTGATGCCATTGTTGAGTGTCCTTTCTGTGACCTTCAAAGGGAGGTGACAAGTTAAAAATGATTTTGGAGGGGAAGTAGCTGGTGGATAGAGGGCAGTGACGGGGGTGGGTGGGAGGATGTGGCGCTCTCTGTGGGAGGGGGCAGACCAAATGCTCCTTTCCCTGGGGCTGCAAGGCACAGACGGCACTCTCTGTGGCCTTTGTGGTTGGCATTTCCCTGTCGGTGTCTTCCTGTTAGGATTTCTCTCAGCTAATAAGCTGCAGAAGAGAGCAGGACATGGGGCAGGCACTGTGTAGCGGATTGAAACTCCTAAGTGTCTCCCGCACCTGCCCCAGGGCCAGCCACAGCCCCAGGGCCTCGGATGCTGGGAGTCTCCTTAGCGGATGGCCTCATGCCCTGAGCTGGCCTCCTGTGAGCCCTGCTGCAGCTCTAACTGCGGTGCCTGTCACCTGAGCCCCTCTTGTGAGCCACCTTCACTCACTAAAGTGAATTTAGGCTGACTCTGCTTTGCTGTGCCTGGCTCGCTGCTGATTCTTTGTTCTGAGTGATGGATTTCAGATGTGCTGTGTGGTCAAAGAGTTCTGAGCAGAGAGAACCCAGCAGCCCTTAGGGGTCACATCTGTCCTACTGTAATCACCCCTCTGTGACACTGTGGGCCTGCTTTTCACTTGCCATCCCTGGCCTAGGTCCTAAAATACATGTGACCTAGGCCGGGCATGGTGGCTCATGCCTGTAATGCAAGCACTTTGGAGGCCAAGGCAGGCGGATCAGCTGAGGTCGGGAGTTCAAGAGCAGCCTGACCAACATGGTGAACCCCGTATTAAAAAAAAACACAAAAAACGTGACCTATTATCCCAGGCTGACAACTAGAGATAACTTGGCATCATCATATGCTTCTGAGAGCAGCCGGGGCACGAAAACACAGGTGGTCAGGGAGCGTGGGCGGCCCCCAGCTTTCGCAGGGCACATGCTGTGGCTCACATTGGCCCCTCTCCCAGATGATATGCCACTTTTACTGCCTTGGAATATTGGAAATGGTATCACAAGACAGCCTTTTTCAGCCTTCCGAGTCTCCTTCTGCTGCAGATGGTGATTAGCTCATCTTAGTTCTCTGAGAACAAAGCGAAAGGAAACGGCCGTTATTAAAATAGAATATAAGATTGATGTAAAAAACGGTTTCTCGTAGCAAAATTATAAAAGGGCTGCAAAGTTCTAGAATTTCTTTTATTGATGCGCTGCAAAACATAGGCTTTCCTTTCCAGGGGGAGTGGTCACGGGTGGCCCAGATGTCTCATTGGCCCTGCCCTTCCCGAGCCTGTGCTCCAGACAGACTGGGCAGTGTGTGGGAACTGCCCTGTTTTCCTGCCTCTTGTTCACACTGCTCCTGCATCCACCTGAATGGCCCCAGATCATCTTGGCTGTCTGTCTTCTTCAGGGTCCCTGTGAATATTCCTCCTTTAGGAAACCAAGCTAGATGGCATCTCGTTCCCCTTGGAACTCCCCCTGCACTTGACCCGTATGCTTCCTAGGCACTGGCCACTGTGCTTGTTGGGTGGACTGCAGCCCTTCAGGGAAGGTTTTCATTCCAGTCCTCCTGTGTTAATTGAGCACCTGCTACATTCAAGCACTGGGCTCCGTACTGGGGATCCCATGAGTGAAACAAAGTTTCCTTGCCCTCACAGAGCTTACGTTCTCTACTAGAAAGGTCAGATAATGAACAGGCAGCTATAATATGGTGTGATTATTGCAATGACAGGGATGAAGGGGATGGGGAGCACATGGCAGGGACCTATGCTGGCTTGGGGTTTTGCAGACTTCCCATAGAAAGTGACATTTGACTGGAGACCTGAAGGATGAGTGAGTTAGCCCAGTACCTCACAATGCTTTCTCACACTCAATAACACAAAAACATTTGTTGTAGAAATGAGGAGATGCCTTTTGTAGTTAACTCAGCACTAGGTCTGTGTGAGAAGTAGAATGCTTTTCATGAGGAAAAGAAAAACCTCCTCGGTCTCTCTACCTCCCTCCTCTTCACCTCCCCCGCAGAAGAAGTTGGGTGAGAGAGCTTCTGCAGCAAACAGGGGACCCTGTCCCCTCACAGGGGCCAAGGGGGACAGAACTTGTCTGAGCTCTACAAGCTCAGATTCAAAATAGAACTGAGAGAGACAAGCAGTGTGAGTGAGAAGGCGTGCGCTCTGATTGGCTAGACAGGGGAATCTGAGTGTGAGTGAGAAGGCGTGCGCCCCGATTGGCTAGACGGGGGAACCTGAGCGTGAGTGAGAAGGCGTGCGCCCCGATTGGCTAGACGGGGGAATCTGAGCGTGAGTGAGAAGGCGTGCGCCCCGATTGGCTAGACGGGGGAATCTGAGCGTGAGTGAGAAGGCGTGCGCCCTGACTGGCTAGACGGGGGAATCTGAGCGTGAGTGAGAAGGCGTGCGCCCTGATTGGCTAGACGGGGGAATCTGAGTGTGAGTGAGAAGGCGTGTGCCCTGACTGGCTAGACAGAGGAATCTGAGTGTGAGTGAGAAGGCGTGCGCCCTGATTGGCTAGACAGGGGAATCTGAAATATGAGTTTGGAGCGGGCACGTGACTTAAATACCCTCTGCTGGGTCAGCTTCCCCCTTGCCCCCCACCCCAGCTGCACACACAGGCCCTGAGAAGCACACTCCTGGTTCTGACAGAGAAGAATGACCCATTTTCAAAGAGGCCGCCCCGTGAGCCATCCTCTGTTTCGCTCTGCACGAGACACTTTTCCTGTCTGGAGTTCTGCTATCTGAACTTGGTCTTGGATTGGCCTAGATGTGGGTGCATCCCGGGGTCCTGGAAGTTCAGAGCTGCAAGGAGGCCAGAGGCTGTGTGGTCTAAAGAAAAGAAGTCAGTCCCAGTCAGAAGCCCTGGATTCGAGTCCAGGCTCTTTAGCTGATGTAGAGCTGTGACATCTTGAGTTTGTCACTTTTCCTCTCTGAGCTCAGCTGTTTCATCTGTAAAGTAATGGAGAGAGAATCGTATTAGGTGGTCCATGAGGCTGGCCACCTCTGGTATCCTAAATGTTCTGAGCCAATATAACATCCCTGGTTATGATAGACGGATGCCCTTTCTTGGATGTGAGGATGCCTCCCACAGGCATCAGTGCTGGGTTTGTGCTGTGCCTGCTCTGTGGAATGCCCAGGCCCAATGCTGGGGAGCGTGATGAGACAGCATGGCTGCAGGAGCCGGGAGCTCGATGGAGGAGCTGTGGGTTGCTCCTCGTTCCTGCCAGGAGCAGTTAGTTGCAAGAGGCCTGCAGAGTGCTGGGCCTGGACCGCACACACAGTGCCATGAAGTCTCATGCAACTTTGTTTTTTTTTTTTTTTTTTTTTTTTTGAGACGGAGTCTTGCTCTGTGGCCAGGCTGGAGTGCAGTGGTGCAATCTTGGCTCACTGCAACCTCCGCCTCCTGGGTTCAAGCGATTCCCCTGCCTCAGCCTCCCGAGTAGCTGGGACTACAGGCGCCCACCATGCCTGGCTAGTTTTTGTATTTTTAGTAGAGATGGGGTCTCACCACATTGGCCAAGATGGTCTCGATCTCCCAAACTTGTGATCCACCTGCTCCAGCCTCCCCAAGTGTTGGGATTACAGGTGTGAGCCACCGCACCCGGCCACCTCATGCAACTTTGAATTTCACTTGTGATTTATTCATGGAACTTCAAAGCCCTAACACAGTAGGTGCGTAGTCAATACTATCTGCATAGTGACTTTGTGCAATGGGCCAGGATAAGGGGATTCTGGAGAGCGCAGGCCCAGTCCCTGCTCCTGTTCTTTCTCTGTCTCCTTTAGTATCATTTTTGCTTTTTACTATGAAAAGTTTCAAACCTTCAGAAAGGTAGAGTAATATGCCACCCGTATATCTCGTATCTAGATTTAAGACGAATGATTTTTTCATCTGTTACCTGCTGTGTTGGGAAGGATTTTAAAGTACAGACATCATGACGTTTGACCCCTAAATGCTTCAGATGCAACTCTAGAAAATAAGGATGTTTTGACACTCAACCACATATGCTGAACAAAATGAATGAGTTTATTTGTCCCCCAAATATTTTGATTTGTTCAAGCCAGAATTCAGAGTTCCCATGACGCATGTGGTGGTGATGCTGCTAAGTCTCCTTTGATATGGAACAGCCCCTCCAAGCACCTCACTTCTCATGAGTTGAAAAGGCTGGCCCAGATGCCCTGCAGAATGTCACACCTTCTGGGCTGATTTGTTTTCTCTGACATCACTGAACTTAACCCTCTGATCCCTGTGTTTCCTGCGACGTGGAAGCTGAATCCCCAGGGCTCAGTGATGAAGGCTGAGTATTTTTGAGAAGCACAGGTGGTCTGTGCGTCACATTGCATCCCATCAGGAAGTCGTCAATGTCCGTGGCCAACAGTTAGTGATGCTGAGATTGATCGCAGCTTTAGGCTGGCGACCCTGGCAGTTTCTCCCCCCTTGTGGCTGTAACAGGGATTCTTTGGCTCTTGGTGAAGATCCAGTTCCCTCTGTCTTTTACCTAGTGGTGTAATTTACCTATTGCATATTCTAACCAATCACGGAATTAGAAGATGTAATAGGGCTGTATTTCATAATCTATTACTCGGTCCACATTGCTTAGCGGACATTCTTCTATTAAAAAGAGCCCTCCCTAATTAACAAGGCTGCCTGGATAGGGACAAACGAGTTTTTCTTTAGGGGCTTTGAGGACCTGTGGGTTTTCACCTGTGTGTCCTACTTCACTCCAGTGCTGCCATCCCTCCTCGAGAGGCTCAGGTCGTCTCATCTTAAGTGACGGGAGCCTCTGCAGGTGTCGAGAGGTGCCTCAGTGAGCCTCTGCGCCCCCAGGCACTGTTCGACGTTCCAGCCTCAGCTGGTACATTCCCTACCCCGGACCTGGACGCGTCCGCCTCCCCAAGGAGCCTGGCTCCTGTTAGCGGGGAAGGGTTTGTGAGACCTGCCTTCTCTCTTGATTGGTGTAGCTGCTTTTCGCTTTTCGGAGCACCTTTGAGTCCGTCAGTCATTCCCGAGTCTATTGTGTGCCTCCAATTATTCTTAAGAGCTAGTTCAGTAGGGAAAATAGCTCTTTCCAAGGTGTGTGTGTGTGTGTGTGTGTGTGTGTGTGTGTGTGGGTAGGTGGGTGTGCACATGTGCACACCATGGGGGCAGGGGAGAGAGAGAAAGACATTTTGTAAAGACTGGCATATTTATTAGTGTGCGATTAAAGAGGGCATTCAGAGAGGCTGAAAACATTGTTGTCACCATGCCAGTGGTTTTCTGGTCCCCCGATCCTTGGCTTTTCCTCCCCTGATCTTTGATTTTCCTAAAATATTCCTGCATCCTCTCTGGAAAGCCCCAGAATGTTCCAGAAGTGAGAGCAGGCTGGGGACCGGGCAGCACCGTAGGCAGGACTAGAGGGTGGCTGGGGAGCCGTGGTGGTGAGGGGCGACAGGCCCAGAAGGCTGAAAGTTAGGACCTCAGAGGATACTGTCCCCTCAGCCTCCACACCTCCCTGGGAAGTCGCAGCCATGTGCCGAATGTGACGCCGTGGTCTCGGTGGGTATCCCGCAGGTTGTGGGTATTTCCTGGATGCAGATACGCTTTCCTTAGGCCTGAACTGAGCCCTCCGAGGGAGGCAGAGAATAGACCCCACAGTAAGCAAGAGAAAACTCTGAGAGCTCTTTCTCTGTGTGCTGCTTCCTGGTGGAGAAAATGCTAATGGCAAGACAGCATCAAAAATTGCAGCTGACTTACACTTTCCAGCTGAGGAGAGGTTCGGTGACTCAGCCCAGGACACACAGCACAGCAAATAAACTGAGGAGGCAAGATGTGAGCCTGGGGCGTGGGCAGCTCTGCGGATGAAGCCTCTGCCAGGGCAGCGGGCTCCTGGAGCTCCAGCCAGGTAGCCCACACTGGCTGCTGTGCATTCCCGTGCTCATCCTCCCCCAGGGCAGGGACCAGGTGTCATTCAGCTCCAGCACGGAGACCGGACTAGAGTGGGGCACAGTTGTAAAACTGAGCTAGGGGACAATGGTCCTGATGCTCTGAGCCCTCGAGATGCTCTGAGAGCTCTCCTTGCCCAGACGTTCTTCCACGTCCCCAGGAGCCCCACATTTTGATGTGGACCCTACTGGCTTCCGTGCCCAGCTGTGCCCTCTGGAGGCTCTGCTCCTGGCTTGGGTTACCCGTAGCTGGAAAATGCCAGGGCAGGTCATGGATAAAAATAGAAACCCACAGACCTGGTAAATGCTTCCTGCTGGGCTCAGGCAGCTGCCCCAGGCACAGTGCCGCCTCGCATAGGCCACTGCTTCCCCACGGCAGAGTGTGCGTGGGGGGATGAGCCTATCATCCCTACACACACACACACACACACACACACACACGTACGCACACACATACACATGTACACACACATACACGCATACACACACGCACATACATACACATACACAGATACACACGTACACACACATAACACATATACACACATACACACATGCATACACAAACACACACGCGTACACATACACAAACGGCAGAGTGTGTGTGGGGGGATGAGCCTATCATTCCTACACACACACACACACACACGTACACACACACGCACACAACACACATATACACACACAAACACACACACGCATACACACACACGCACATGCATACACACATGCTCGTACATACACATACACAGATACACACGTACACACAACACATATACACACATACACACATGCATACACAAACATGCGTACACATGCACAAACGTACACACATACACACACATATACAAACACACACATACATACATGCATACACACATACCTACACACACACACGTACACACACACATACACACACATATATACACACACATTCCCCACCTCCCTTTCCTTTAATAATTTCAACTTTTATTTTAAATTCAGGGAGTACAGGTGCAGATTTGTTACATGGGTATAGATTGTGACGCCGAGGTTTGGGGTGCGACTGATCCTGTCCCCAGGTGACGAGCAGTACCCAGCAGTCGGTTTTCCAGTCCTTGCCCCCGGCTTCCCTCCTGCTGTAGCAGTGCCCAGTGTCCACCATAGCCGTTTGTGTGTTCATGAGTCCCCGTGTTTAGCTCCCACTTATAAGAACATGTGGCATCTGGTTTTCTGTTTCTGCATTAATTTGCTTAGGATGGTGGCCTCCAGCTGCAACCGTGTTGCTACAAAGGACATGATTTCATTGTTTTTGGGGGCTTCGTAGTATAGGCACCATGGTCTATACACCACATTTTCTTTATCCAGTCCACCATGGAGGGCACCTAGGTTGATTCTGTGTCTTTGCTATTGTGAATAGTGCTTTGAATGAACGTGCGAGTGCATCAGTCTTTGTGGTAGGATGATTTTATTTTGGATATACACCCAGTAACAAGATTGCTGCGTCAAATGGTAGTTCTGTTTTAAGTCCTTTGAGACATCTCCAAACTGCTTTCCACAGTGGCTGACCCAATTTCCATTCCCACCAGCGCACTCCCCATCTTAAGCTGTCAGCACAAATACCAGTCAGGCAATTGTGGCTTCACATCAGAGTCAGGCAGAGCTAAGGACGCTCCAGGTCAGCTTTACTTAACATCTGCCTGGCATAGGCAAGGGGCAGGCTATGGGGCCGCCAAGATTTTCCAGCTATTCAGCATGCAGGAAGGGCCTAATTTATACCCGTCCAATCCTCTCTTGGGATAATCAATAATCCTGTTTCTACTTTGGTAACCATGACACTACTGACAGCCATGGAATAGAATTTCAGATCATATTCCTTTCTTTTTTTTTTTTTTAAGACGGGGTTTCACCATGTTGGTCAGGCTGGTCTTGAACTCCCGACCTCAGGTGATCTGCCTGCCTTGGCCTCCAAAGTGCTTGGATTACAGGTGTGAGCCACCACGCCCAGCCTCATGTTCCTTTCATGAGTGTTCATTTGCTCTGTGATGTCCTGAGACTGTGTGCATGCGTGTGTGTGTGTGCGTGTGCATGTGCGTGTGTGTGTAAGTGTGTGCGCAGCGTCTCAGAAAGTCAGGGTCAGGCATGACTGTGAACACTGCCTTGCGTGAGAGTAGGCTGAGGGAGAGTTTCCGCCGTGATCCCCAGTTCTTCCTGGGCCTTCCTCACCAGTGCAGGAGGCTCGTGGTTTGGAATTAGCTCATTGTTTCATCTTTGCAACCACCTTCTTTTTTCTTTCCTGGTATAAAAAAGGTTAACCCTGGGAAGCAACCTTTAGAACGAAGCACAGAACAGCTGTGTCTTCTTTGGATCTAAGTCCTGGACCAGCTGCTCTAGGGCTAGTCAACGTCAGCTGGCAATGGGGTGGCGGGGCCGGGACCTGGCTGGCCTGCAAGGGGAATGTTGCAGGGGTGATGGGCAGAGGCATGCTGAGGGCTTGGACTCCCTGACCGTGATGCTGCCTCCTTCCCACAGCGGGAATGCATATCAGTCCACGTGGGTCAAGCAGGAGTTCAGATTGGCAATGCCTGCTGGGAGCTCTTCTGTCTGGAACATGGCATCCAGGCAGATGGTACTTTTGACACTCAAGCCAGCAAGATCAACGATGATGACTCCTTCACCACCTTTTTCAGCGAGACTGGCAACGGGAAGCACGTGCCCCGGGCCGTCATGATCGATCTGGAGCCGACTGTGGTGGGTGAGTGTGGGCGGAGATCCTCTCCACCGGGAACATCAGGGAACCGCAGAGGCGTTGGCCCACAGTAGCTAAGGAAGCAGCATCTCTAGCTGGAAGGTGGGGAAGGTGCAGCTGGAGCCTCCCAGCCCACGTGACAGCTGTCAGCTCCTTGGGGTCTCCACAGTCTCGGGAATCTTATAACAGCAATCAAGACTCTATGCAGAACAAAATGCCTCCCACTTCAACCCCAAAACCCGCTGTGCCACACTAAAACGGTCACATTGTTACTCAACAGTAAGGATAAGAAAACCCAAATAATTTTAGAAATTATAAGACACCCCTAAATGACCAGTTACCCCAAGTGTAGGTTTCTGAGTCTGCCCTCGGGGTGGCTATAACCTCAGCCTCTTACACACAGAGGGGCCTGTCCCAGCAGGCACATTGCTTCACAGCGGGGGCTGCTGGAGTTCTGGAATGAGGCTCATTCAGGTCTAGGAAACACAGTGGAGTTCCGCCTCGGGTGGGGCAGAGCTCCCCTCCCACACTATCCGCCAGTAGTGCCAAATCCCCTGTTTCTGTTCCCGGGGTCAACTCTCAGTTGAACTTCAGGATTTCCCCAGCTTCGAGCCTGGCTCATCAAGCAAGAGAGAGTTTCCCAGAGAGGACTGGGCATGAACTAGAGTGCCTGAACACCAGTGTCTACGGGCAGCAGAGGACAGATGCTTTGCACAAACCCACAAAGTGCAGGTTACCTCCCAGGCCACTGCACAGATGATTTTTCTGCAGGGAATAGAGGACTTTTGAAGAGAAGAGGTGACATAGTTGGAGCCTGGTGTGTCTTGATCTGCTCTGTGTCCAGTTTGTGTGAATCCTTGGAAGTGAGCAGAGACCCCCTTCAAGGCCTCTGTAAGGCTCCTGCTCCTCTAGGACCTGGAACATAGCTTTGCTTCAAATTATTCTAAAATACGTCTGATGCCTGACATGTATTATTGCCGCCATGAGGTGGAGTTGAGGGCGGGGACAACTCTTGGGAGGGTCTAGGTTCTGGGCAGATCATCCTGAATCTTTCTCCGTGTCCCTAGAACATTTTAATGCAAATGGACTTAAGTTAAATTGTTGGTACACTTTGCAGCATGAAAAAAAAAGACAAAAGGGAAGCCTTGAGGAGTCTAGGTGGAAGGGAGGAGAGGCAATTAGCGTTGGAGTTTGATGACCTTTGTCAAGCTAAGCCTTGTTAGGGTTCCAGGCAGCAGGGCATGTGAGCCGAAGGCCTTGGCTCTGTTCATGCCTGAGCTACCTGGGAATTCTCCTAGCCTTCTGCGGATTTGTTATGAGGTGGTCTGACTTCACCTCCTTGGAGTTTTATAGGTAGGGGAGACTGGAAGGGGGTCCTGCGGTAATGTGATAGGGAGGGAGGCTTCTCCCCTAGGTGCTAGGACCTAACGGCCTTCTCCTCTTGGAAGATGAGGTCCGGGCAGGAACCTACCGCCAGCTCTTCCATCCAGAGCAGCTGATCACAGGAAAGGAGGATGCAGCCAATAACTACGCCCGGGGTCACTACACGGTGGGCAAGGAGAGCATCGACCTGGTGCTGGACCGCATACGGAAGCTGGTAAGGGTCAGGAGGGCAGGGATGGGTGGGCCCGGCCGGAGTGGACAGCCTTGGCCACGTGCCTCTTTGATCAGGCTGGGGAACGGCACACGACCCCTGGCTACAGGATGGAGCTCCTAAGGTTTGGGAATTTCTGCTTAAATTCTGTAAGAAGCATGCACAGGGGTGATGCCCCTTCCTCTGTGTTGGCACCATAGACTGTGCTCCAGGCTGAGGCCCTATTCATACTCACTGATACTCTCTGGTAGTATCTGGGGAAGCTTCCAGGTGTGAGGCAGGGTGAGGTCTCTGCTGGTTGGAAACACAGGTTAACAAAGTAACCTGAAAGAGGAGAGGACGAGATTGTTGACACACTCGGGCGCTTACAAATGCCGCTACACAGCCAAGTACGTTCCTTTATTTAATCCTTAATAATTCTACTTAGGAGGTCTCCTACCTGTACTTTACAGATGAAGAAATTGACGGCCAGGGCGGTTCAGTATCTTAGCCTGCATCACACAGCTAGAAAGTGGCAGAGTCAGGGTTTGAACTCGGTTGGACCACAAAGCTCTGAGTTGTAGGTTGGGTCACTTTGTTTATTTAAGCTTCCGTTTGCTTATCTGTATAATGGAAAAGCTTGGACCTGATCACATGTTCTTTACCGGGGAGGTAATGGTGCCCAATTTTTGCTTCTTCTGTTTAGAGGAGGGCTTCTTAGGGTCATTGGCCTCAAAGCTGCCTGTGGCCCCCAAAAGTTCAAATCACACCCAATGGGAAACTCCTGTGTTTCTGTGAATTTCTCTTGGTTCTAATAAGCGCCGACCGGTGCTTACAGTGCACCAGGTCCTTGCTCAGCATGTTATGCTATTTAATTTAATTGTCACAATAACCTTATGAGGGTTTTCTATTTCCCCACTTTCACTAAGATGGAACAAAAGTTTGGAGAAGTTCAGTGACTTGCTCAGGTTCTTACAACCGGGAAACAGCAAAGTTGATAATAAAACTCAGGCTCTCTGGCTCCATTTACAATTCTGAAATTGGTGCCCTGGGTCACCTTCCAAGGCTGGGTTGAAGTATGTAGGTAGCAGTTCCCACAAAATCAGATGACAAGGGCAGGGAAAGTGGGCAAGGAGTTGGGGCCCTCAAAGGACAAAGTCACCATCCACTGTGGTTTTGAAACTCACATTCCCTGTTCAACCAACTACTGGGCTGAAACCTTCATGTACCTAGAGGCGTGTGCCCCTGCAGCTTGCCATCCCATGAAAAAAGTGATAGAGACAGAGTGTTGCTCTGTCATCCAGGCCGGGGTTCAATGGTGTGATCACAGATTTCTGTAGTCTTGAACTCCTGGGCTCAAGTGATCCTCCCACCTCAGCATCCCAAGTAACTGGGACTACAGGTGTGCGTCACCACGCCCAGTTAATTAAAACATTTTTTAGATGTGAGGTCTCACTATGTGGCCCGGGCTGGTTGTGAACTCCTGGCCTCCACTGGTCCTCCTGCCTCAGCCTCCCAAACTGCTGGGATTACTGGCATTGAGTCACTGTGCCTGGCCCCATCCCATATTTTAGCCACTCCCCCAAAGATCAATACACGTCCTTTTGTTTCCTTATTTCTTCAAGGCTGTTTTGATTTAATCCACACAATAGAGAGGTGGGATGGGCAGACAGGGTGGGCCACCTGGCTTTTTACGCTTGTGGGGTGTTCTCGGAAACTTATATTTATGATTCCTTCTCATGTCCCACTCTCCCCAGACAGATGCTTGCTCTGGCTTGCAGGGCTTCCTGATTTTCCACAGTTTCGGTGGGGGCACCGGCTCCGGCTTCACTTCTCTGCTGATGGAACGCCTCTCCCTGGATTATGGCAAGAAATCCAAGCTGGAGTTTGCCATCTACCCGGCCCCCCAGGTCTCCACGGCAGTGGTGGAGCCTTACAACTCCATCCTCACCACTCACACCACACTGGAACATTCAGATTGCGCCTTCATGGTGGACAACGAAGCCATCTATGACATCTGCCGCCGGAACCTCGACATTGAGCGCCCCACCTATACCAACCTCAACCGCCTCATCAGCCAGATCGTGTCCTCAATCACTGCTTCTCTCCGCTTCGACGGGGCCCTCAACGTGGACCTCACTGAGTTCCAGACCAACCTGGTACCCTATCCCCGCATCCACTTCCCGCTGGTCACCTACGCACCCATCATCTCTGCCGAGAAAGCCTATCATGAACAGCTCTCCGTGGCCGAGATCACCAGCTCCTGCTTTGAGCCCAACAGCCAGATGGTGAAGTGCGACCCCAGACATGGCAAGTACATGGCCTGCTGCATGCTCTACCGGGGCGACGTGGTGCCCAAGGACGTGAATGTCGCCATTGCTGCCATCAAGACCAAGAGGACCATCCAGTTTGTAGACTGGTGTCCCACAGGCTTCAAGGTGAGAGCTGCTGGCTTAGGGAGGGGAGAGATGACGAGAGAAACAGAGGGAGATGACCAAAGACGTGCAGCTCCCTGGGCGCTTCAGGCTTATGTGATAATATGGGGAGGGGAATTCAACCAAATGTAACCTTCATGGAATTCAGCTTTGGTTGAGACACAAATGCTGTTAAAGTTTTGTCTGTTTAGGCCATTTTAGAAACGTTTGGTGCTGAGGCCAGGCGCGGTGGCTCATGCCTATAATCCCAGCACTTTGGGAGGCCGAGGCAGACGGATCACAAGGCCAAGAGATCAAGACCATCCTGGCCAACATGGTGAAACCCTGTCTCTACTAAATATAGAAAAGTTAGCTGGGCGTGGTGGCGTGCGCCTGTAGTCCCAACTACTCGGGAGGCTGAGGCAGGGGAATTGCCTGAACCCGGGAGGTGGAGGTTGCAGTGAGCTGAGATCGCACCACCGCACTCCAGCCTGGTGACAGAGTGAGACTCCATCTCAAACAAACCAAAAAAAGAAAAAAGAAAGAAAGAAAAGTTTGGTGCTATTTTAAATGGATTAATTGGTTAATCTTTGATTTTCTTTATTGAGCAACAGGTAATGATTTGGTATTGGTCTGAATCTACTGACCTGAATTGTAGTGCTTTTGGTGTTCATGATTTGGTTCAATTTGCCTAAAGTTGATTTTAATATTTTACACTTCCTCGTACAGCATGATTTTGTGGCCATTTTAATTTTAGAGTTAAGCAAATTATTCCAGTTGCCAGAGGAGGATGCCCTCCTGTAACAAAAGATGTGTTCTCCCAATTTATTTTGAAAACTTAAATATCTATCCTGCACATCTTAATCAATTTGGAGTAATAAGAAGACAATTTTCTAGTTGTTCAATGATTGCTGTTTTCCATCGCCGTTAACCAGGAGTAGGTAGAAACCAGCAAGCCGTGTGGCCGGTGGTAGGCCAGGTGCCCGCAGTCTGGAAAATGCCAGGCTTGGAGGGTCAGTGGGGACATACAGAATAGTGAGGGCAGACCCTGGGGCCCCAGGACCAGGAATGCTCACCAGTAGAAGCCATACCTCTGAGCTGGGTGGCAGGCATGAAGCCCGGCTGTGCACGCGAACAGCTCAGCCACTCCAGCATGGTCTTCTTGTCAGAGTCGGCCATCAGAACAGCTGCCACACATTAACTAGTGCCCTTTAGTCTGTCTGTCTGTCTTTCTTTTTCTTCCTTTCTTTCCTTCTTTCCTTCCCTTCCTTCCTCCCTTCCTCCCTTCCTCCCTTTCTTTCTTTCTTTTTTTTTTTTTTTGACAGAGTCTCACTCTGTCACCAGGCGCCAGGATGGAGTGCAGTGGCATGATCTCGGCTCACCGCAACCTCTGCCTCCCGGATTCAAGCGATTCTCCTGCCTCAGCCTCCCGGGTAGCTGGGACTACAGGTGCACGCCACCATGCCCAGCTAATTTTTTTCGTATTTTTAGTAGAGATGGGGTTTCACCATGTTGGCCAGGATGGTCTCGATCTCTTGACCTCGTGATCCACCCGCCTCGGCCTCCCAAAGTGCTGGGATTACAGGCGTGAGCCACTGCGCCCGGCCTCTCCTTCTTTCTTTCCTTTCTTTCCTTCTCTTTCTTTCTTTTTCTCTCTTTCCTTCTTTCCTCCTTTCCTTTCTTCCTTTCTTCTTTCTATCTTTCTTTTCTTTTCTTCCTTTCCTTTCCTTCCCTCCCTCTCTCTCTTTCTTTCTCTTTCTTTTGTCACCTGGGCTGGACTGTAGTGGTGTGATCTCGGCTCACTGCAACCTCCACCTCCTGGGTTCCAGTGATTCTCCTGCCTCAGCCTCCCGAGTAGCTGGGATTATAGGCATGGACCACCATATGATTTTTATATTTTTAGTAGAGACGGGGTTTCACCATGTTGGTCAGGCTGGTCTTGAACTTCTGATGTCAGGTGATCCACCTACCTCAGCCTCCCAAAATTCTGGGATTATAGGCATGAGCCATCGTGCCCAGCCCCTAGTCATGCTTTCAATCATTCAGAGGTTTTACTGGGACCTATCATGTATCCGGGTTTGTCCCAGTTGCTGGAGGTAAAGAGATGAACACATCTCAGTTCTCAGCAGGAGTTATAAGCGCAAGGCACCAGCTGTGTGCTGGCCTCATGGCGGCCCTGCTTGTGTCTGAGGCTTTGACCTGGCTGTTCTGCTGAGTGAGGAGTGCAACGTTCCTTCTCACTGCTCTCCTCCCAGCTACATATATAATTTCCCCCCAAGATTATGCCTATTTTTTTTTTTTTTTTTTTTGAGAGACAGTTTCTCGCTCTTGTTGCCCAGGCTGGTGTGCAATGGTGCGATCTCGGCTCACCGCAACCTCCACCTCCTGGGTTCAGGCAATTCTCCTGCCTCAGCCTCCTGAGTAGCTGGAATTACAGGCACGCGCCACCATGCCCAGCTAATTTTTTGTAGTTTTAGTAGAGACGGGGTTTCACCGCATTGACCAGGATGGTCTCGATCTCTTGACCTTGTGATCCACCCGCCTCGGCCTCCCAAAGTGCTGGGATTACAGGCGTGAGCCACCGCGCCCGGCCCGATTATGCCTATTTTTATGTGGCAGTTCTAGTCATTCTGGCAAAACCAGTCAAGGTCTTCCAAAAAATGAAGTTCTTTTTTCTTTCTCAAATGGAAACAAACAACGAGCTAGCAGGAGAATGAATGGGAGGAAAGAGAATGAATGAGAGAGACATGGCAGGCTGTGGCGAAACTGACAAAAAGGAGAGAGACATGGCAGGCTGTGGGGAAATTGACAAAAAGGAGAGGCCCCGCATTCTCTGTCCTTCAAGCAGAAGCTCTGGGTTACGCCCTGAAGGATAAACGTGGTGGCATTAGCATAAGCGGAGACAAGCACGTTCCCTGGAGCGGAGGCTGCTGAACCTCATCTTCTGGCATTCTCTCCAACGGAACTTATCCCCACTTGACTCAGGTCGGAGATGTTACCGCTTAGAGGACAGGAAGTTGGCCTAGGCACAAAGTTGATGGCAGTCGGGTTGGATCCAGCAACATATGTGATGTGGCCAAGTTCATATTCATTGCCTTGCCTTTCCCCACTTTGCCCCCTCCCTGTACCCCCTCCACCTCCAAGATGCCACCTGTGCCTGAGAGGATTGGTGGCCGCTGTGGGCCCAGCTGCAGGCTACCCACGTTGCTGCACAGTCAGCTGCCACCCCTGCCCCAGCCCCTCAGGAGGATGTGCATTTTAAAGCTGTGGCATTAAGAGACTGGCAATTAAAGTGTGGTGGTCTCAGTGGGAGAGGTGGCTGAGGTTCTCAGTCCCCATGAGTAATGTCACGGTTTGCCACGTTAGACTTGTCCCAGTTTCCCATGGTTCCTGGGGTTGGCTTTGGTTTGGGATGTGTGTTGGGAAGGAGAGAGCTTCCCAGAGCAGAAGTGCCACTAAGATGGGGCTGGGCTGAGCCTAGGAGACCTGCCATGCTGCAGAACTTGGCAAGATCTTTAACAGCCTTCTTGGATTGGAGACTCTGCTTTTCTTCCAAGAAGCCCCGATGCCCAGAAACCCAGAGCCTGGTTAACACCAGCACCACCCGGAGCCTTCGGGCTCTCTTTATTTACTGCTCTGGAGTCTCCCTGTGACCTCTTCAATAGTTTTCACTCTTGGCAGGGAAACTTCCTGAAATTTACTTGCAACACAACTAAGAGGAACTTGAGATGACTATTTGGGAGACAGTACACTTCTGAATAGCTTGGAATCTAGCATGCATTTCCTGTTACACATACACGTGGACCAGACGTCTCCCACCTGCTGCTAACGTCACTGGCGACTCACATTTGCCCATCTGCTGAGCCCTCTGTACCAGCATTGTCCTTCTCCAGCCTTCGATTGCCCAGCCCTTGCCCACCTGCTTTTGTTTGTTTTTGTTTGTATAACAGACAGGACCTCGCTCTGTACCCGCTGCTGGGGTGCAGTCGTGCCACCGTAGCCCACTGCAGCCTTGACTTCTGGGCTCAAGTGATCCTCCCACCTCAGCCTCCGAGTATCTGGGACTAGTAGGCATAGCTGCGGTGCCCGGCTAATTTTTTTTAATTGCATTTTAGGTTTTGGGGTACATGTGAAGAACATGCCAAGATTGTTGCATAGGTACACACGTGGCAGTGTGATTTGCTGCCTTCCTCCCCTTCACCTATATGTGGCATCTCTCCCCATGGTATCTCTCCCCAACTCCCCACCCCCCTCTATCCCTCCCCTATATCCCCCCAACAGACCCCAGTGTGTAGTGCTCCCCTCCCTGTGTCCATGTGTTCTCATTGTTCAACACCCGCCTATGAGTGAGAACATGCGGTGTTTGATTTTCTGTTCTTGTGTCAGTTTGCTGAGAATGATGGTTTCCAGGTTCATCCATGTCCCTACAAAGGACATGAACTCATCATTTTTCATGGCTGCGTAATATTCCATGGTGTATATGTGCCACATTTTCCCTGTCCAGTCTAATTTGTTGTTTTTTTTTTTAGTAGAGATGGGTTTTTGCTCTGTTGCCCCAACTGCTTTCACTTTCTCTTCAGGTTCTCTCTCGCCACCTGCCGGCTTCCTGTTCCCATGCCGCCTGCTCCATCCCATAGCTCCACCCCCACGCCCATAACCATGACTTGAAGCCAGCCAGGTGACCAAGATGCCCCATCCTGAGTTATCGTCTGGCTGACTTGCATCTTCTTCTCTGTCTCTCAGGTGGGCATCAACTACCAGCCCCCGACCGTGGTCCCCGGGGGAGACCTGGCCAAGGTGCAGCGGGCTGTCTGCATGCTCAGCAACACCACGGCCATCGCGGAGGCCTGGGCCCGCCTCGACCACAAGTTCGACCTCATGTACGCCAAGCGGGCCTTCGTGCATTGGTATGTCGGAGAGGGGATGGAAGAAGGAGAATTTTCTGAGGCCAGGGAAGACCTGGCTGCTTTGGAGAAGGATTATGAAGAAGTGGGGACTGACTCGTTTGAAGAAGAGAATGAAGGGGAGGAGTTTTAAATATATACCTTCCCCTTGGCTGTGTCTCTTTATTTACGCTGCTCCACGCAAAGCACATCTTCAGGAGTAACAGAGCGCTCTCCCCGCCCCCACCTGATTCCTGCTTTACCCAGGAGGAGGGTGCTCGGCCCCAGTACCCTGGGTGGCGCGACTGGGCCATAAGCGGAAGCTGACTTCCATCAGGCCCTGCCTGGGTAGGAACAGCTTTCTGTCACTAAAAAAAGTGAGGGCCACTGTCTCTGGGTGAGGCTGCAGCCCAGTTTCACATGTGAGGAGGCCTAATCAGGAGTTTCAACGCCAGATCGGGCGGGTCTGGCCCCAAAATGTGGCCTGCTAGCTGGGGAGTGGGAACACTCAGAGAAAGGAGAGGTCTGGGCCTGGGAAGGTTCTGGGGCAGGGCTGAGCGGTTCACGTGAATGGGTCTGCAGCCCGCCCCAGGCAGTGTCTAGACTTAGCATGCACTCACTTCCCCTCACATATTCCAGTGCACACCCTGTCCTAAGCACTGTTCTACAAGCTGGAGAGTTGGTAATGAACGAGACAGACACATTTCCTACCCTCATGCATACATAAATAAGCGAATGAGATCATGCCAGCCGGTGTCAAGTGAGAGCAAGTAAAACGCAGTGACGAGAGCGTCTGGGCATGCTCCCGTGGACTGTGTGGTCAGAGATGGCCACGTGGAGGACTGCGCCATGCAGGAGGATGCTGGGTGCGGGGAGAAGCAGGTGCAGAAACAGACTGGAAACATGCTTGAAGCGTCTGCAGAGCAGAAAGATTGTTTCCTGGAGGATGGCGAGAGGTGAAGAGGTAAGACCCACGAGCCAGGCAGGGCTGGAGTGTGCCCAGCCTATGGGCGTGGAGAGGAGTTTAGAATTTTTCCAAAACAGAAGGATTGGGAAGGTTTCAAGCAGGATATCTATACGTTATTTCTGTATTCAGACAGCCCTTATCTCCAATCCTCCCAGCAGCCTCAAAATAGGTATTCTGCTCATTGTGTGGATGAACACACTGGGATGTTTTAGGTGTCGGAGACGGTCGGAGGTAGAGCTCAGACACAGGGCCTGCCTGCTCCTCCTGTCCGCCCGACCCTGTTTCTAATCCTGGGTGTTCAGGCCACGCTCCAGCTGCTGCCTGTTAAAATGCTGGATGGGTAGGGGCACAAGTCTGTCATTTACAGAGGAGGGGGTGGCTACCTGCTCCTCTTCCCTGAAGCGGGCAGTTCTGGTGGAGTAATCAAAAGGCTGTGAACCAGCTAGGAAGACACCCAGGCTGGGCCCACGGTGGGTCCCTGGGCATTAAATGCACCCCTCTTTACGTGCGGACGTTTTTGTCCTTGGACGTTCTAAGAGAAATAGAGTAAAATGCCCGAGGAAAGGAAGATGAGGCATGAGGTGATGCCAGTCACTTCTAGGGATTGTTTTTAGAGAGACCACATTCTCCTGCGCTGAAGGAGCTCACGGTGCTAAAAAAGGAGGCCCACGTCCATTGTCCACTGTGACCACTCTGGCCACAGGTCATGGCTGCACCGGGTTCCATGGGCATCAGCCTGGACAAACTCCGCCCTGGTAGAGAATCAGGGTCAGGAGCTGTCAGCCCCCTTCAGGAGGATGCCTCCTTCTCTCCAGATAAAGATGAGATAAGCGGCCAGGTGCGGTGGCTCACGCCTGTAATCCCAGCACTTTGGGAGGCCGAGGTGGGTGGATCATGAGGCCAAGAGATCGAGACCATCCTGGTCAACAAGGTGAAACCCCGTCTCTACTAAAAATACAAAAATTAGCTGGGCATGGTGGTGCACACCTGTAATCCCAGCTGCTCAGGAGGCTGAGGCAGGAGAATTGCCTGAACCCAGGAGGCGGAGGTTGCGGTGAGCCGAGATCGCGTCATTGCACTCCAGCCTGGGTAACAAGAGCGAAACTCCGTCTCAAAAAAAAAAAAAAAAAAAAAGATGAGATAAGCTTGAAAGGGCTTCCTGCGTGTCTGATTATGCCCCGTTGGGGCGTATAACACATCCACTAGGCAGGGCTTGGCGCGGGGGCAATGCATGTGTGATACGGTCCTTTCCTCTCAATTAATGTGAATGAGGTTAAAATAAACATGAATGGCAAAGTCACCAAAGTGCGAAGAGGCACAAGTATAGGGAGATGGATGGGCAGGGAAGTCTGGGGTGATGCACAGGGCCTTGGACGTGTCCCTGTTCCTCCCAGCCTCTCCCACTCCTCCTTCCAACCATGGGGACTGCCCGCCCTGTTGGTTTGATGGCTCTGCTCATGAAGCAGGAGACTGAGTTTTAGAACTGGGGACAAGGGACCCGAGAAACGGTGAGAAGGAAAGCGGGAGACTCTGCGGCTCCCCAGGATAGGTCGCTTTGTGTCTTTCGCCAGTGTGGATCGCCTAGAGACTTAAAATTGTAAAGCAGATTCGGTGAAGACTAGGGAAAGGACAGGTGTCAGAAAAAGGAACTGCACAGTGGACTTGGCAGGGAGCTTGGTGAGCCCTCTGGGCTGAACAACTAGACAACCCGTTCCGGAGTCCTGCGGCAGCTCTCTGGGGACGCCCTAAGTCATGTTCACTCACCAAGAAAAATTAGTTTCATTTTTAAATATTTTACCCCGGGAATAGAAGAATCCATAGTTAACGTAATGTCTAGTGAAACCCTCTTTCCCTTTCCACCCCAATTTCTCAGATGTATTTCTTGAGAGCACGGGTATCCACAAGCACCCCCTGCTCCAGGGTTTGCAGTCCCAGATTCTCGGCAAGAGCAACATACCTTTAGTCTTCTGACAGAAATCAGCTTAGATTCCAGAAAGGGACCGACTGACGAAGAAGACGGTATATTTTCTCTAAACTTGCAGGCGCTATCAGCACTTTGATCTGGCTCCGTTACTCTGAGTTTTTAAGGCTCACTGGCCAGGGCCGGGCACGGCGGCTCATACCTGTAATCCTAGCACTTCAGGAGGCCGTGGTCAGTGGATCGCTTTAGTTTAGGAATTTGAGGCCAGCCTGGGCAACATGGTGAAGCCTTGTCTCTATTTAAAGAAAAAATAAAAATAAAAAAGCAGACCCTGGTGGCACTTCCTTTTCTATTACAATGCAAATATGCTAAAGGGATTGAAAACTTCCCTTTTTGTGAGTCCAAACTATTCACATTTTTTTTTTTTGAGATGGCGTCTTGCTCTGTCACGCAGGCTGGAGTGCAGTGGTGTGATCTCGGCTCACTGCAACTTCCGCCTCCCAGGTTCAAGTGAGTCTCCTGCCTCAGCCTCCCAAGTAGCTGGGATTACAGGAGCCCACCACCATGCCTGGCTAATTTTTGTATTTTTAGAAGAGACGGTGTTTCACCATGTTGGCCAGGCTGGTCTCGAACTCCTGACCTCAGGTGATCTGCCCACCTCGGCCTCCCGAAGTGCTGGGATTACAGGCGTGAGCCACCGCACCCAGCCCACAATTTTTTAAAAGTACCATAATTAACTTTTAAAAAGGTTTTGTTGCAAATTTATGTTGGCCACTTTAGGGATGAGGAGTGAGCGGGTGAGCGGGGCAAAAGGCGAGGATATTGATATGGAGAGATATTAAATTTTGGAGTGTGTAGGGCAGCCTTCTTCCCTCATGCAATGGAGTCCTCAAGAATAGAGGTGAGTCCTCACAGACCATATCCCTTTTCATGAATATGCACTATGGAACCCCTCATGGGACCTTCTATACACTGCATTTGGAGCTTAGAAATGAAAGCCTCAAGTGTGAGACTGCTTGTTAAACTCATGAGCAATGAGACAGAACATGGTCTCACTAAGTACGTTCCATAATCTTGCAGTGGGGTGGGGGCTGGGGAGGGGAATAAAAATACAGAAAATGATTTTCTGGGCCGGAAGCGGTAACGAAAAATTACTAGGAAAATTTTAATAAACAGAAACCATACCGTATTGAAAAACATATAGCACAAGCCTAGGGGACATAATGAGATTCTGTTTCTAAAAATACCAAAATCAAACAACTTAGCTGGGCGTGGTGGCACACACCTGTGGTCCCAGTTACTTGGGAGGCTGAGGCAGGTGGATTGCTTGAGGCCAGGAAGTTGAGGCCAGCCAGGGCAACATAGTGAGACCCCAAGTCTAAAAGAAAAAACTACTGCACAACTAGGAGGGATTTATTCTAAGAATTCAACCACGGTTCAGGATTAGAAACTCCATTTCTCCAGAGGTCTTAGCATCTTAGAGAAACACTACAGACACTGACCAAGGTCAGGAATAAAACGACGTTGAAGGCTGCACAGTATTGCTACGACTATTTCTTTTTTTTTTTTTTTTTTTTTTTGAGCGGGGGTTCGCTTTTTTTTCCCCGGCTGGGGTGCAATGGCGCGATCTCGGCTCACCGCAACTTCCACCTCCTGGGTTCAGGCAATTCTCCTGCCTCAGCCTCCTGAGTAGCTGGGATTACAGGCACGCGCCACCATGCCCAGCTCATTTTTTGTAGTTTTAGTAGAGACGGGGTTTCACCATGTTGACCAGGATGGTCTCGATCTCTTGACCTCGTGATCCACCCGCCTCGGCCTCCCAAAGTGCTGGGATTATAGGCGTGAGCCACCGCGCCTGGCCGCTACGACTATTTCAATTGCACTGGAAATAGGAGCTAATGCAATCAGAGGAGGAAAAATAATTAAAAGAATAAAGAAAAAATATATTTGTAGATGATATGATGGAACATGGAAAATCCTACGGAATTAATGATAAGACTAATTTAAACAAAATGTAGCCTTCAGGCCAGGCGCAGTGGCTCACACCTGTAATCCCAGCACTTTGGGAGGCTGAGGCAGGCAGATCACTTGAGGTCAGGAGTTCAATACCGGCCTGGCCAACATGGTAAAACCCCATCTCTACTAAAAATATAAAAAGTTAGACAGGTGTGGTGGCACGCGCCTGTAATCCCAGCTACTTGGGTGGCTGAGGCAGGAGAATCACTTGAACCCCGGAGGCAGAGGTTGTAGTGAGCTGAGATCGCACCACTGCACTCCAGCCCTGGTGACAGAGCAAGACTCTGTTTCAAAAAAAAAAGTAGCCTTAATCTTATAAACATATAACCAGTCAGGATATAGTGGAAGAGAAAAAGAGAAAACTTCTATTAACAATAGCAATGAAATAGTTGATACTTAGCTATAACAATTTAGGAAATGTTAGCAGCCTTTATGAGAAAAACTTTAAACTCAAAGACACAATGTAGATGGGCGAATTTAATGACATTCCTTAGCATTGAATAGTATCTCTCAACAAAATAAACATGTTATTTTCCCTTAGTTAATTTATAAATGTAATGCAACCTAATATAAATGCCCACAACCTTTTTAAAAAGCTTCATTGCACGGTAATAATAGATCCGTGGGAAGTTGTAAAAATAGTGCAGAGGGGTTGAGAGTAACTTAACCCAGTTTTAACATTTGTATGCAGTATCTTTTTTCAGTTTTATTATCGATCTTCTTGAATCACTATATTTAAGATTTCTTAGGAAATACTTTTGAAAAAAATATTTTTTTGCGTCAAGATCTCACTCTTTTTTGCTTAGCCTGGAGTGCAGTGGCGCAATCAGCTCACTGCAGCCTTGAACTTCTGGACTCAAGTGATCCTCCTGCCTCAGGCTCCTAAGTAGCTAGGCGACAGGTGTGTGCCACCACGCTCAGCTATCAGCTAAATAAAAAAAACAAAATGTGTAGGGACGTAGCATAGTTATGTTGCCCAGGTTGGTCTCCAACTTCTGGGCTCAAGTAACCCTCCGACCTCAGCGTCCAGTGTGAGCCACTATGCCTGGCTGTTTGGTTCTTCTTTTTATTTTTATTTATTCATTTATTTATTTTGAGGTGGAGTCTCACTCTGTTGCCCAGGCTCGAGTGCGCTGGCATGCCCTAGTGATTCTCATGCCTCAGCTCCTGAGTAGCTGGCATTACAGGTGTGTGGCACCACGCCCAGCTAATTTTTGTATTTTTAGTAGAGACGGGGTTTCACCATGTTGGTCAGGCTGCATGAACTTCTGACCTTGTGATCTGCCTGTCTCAGCCTCCCAAAGTGCTGGGATTACAGGATTACAGGTGTGAGCCACTGCACCCAGCTGGTTCTTTAAAAAAAAAAACAACACCCACTCTGCCAATATGTCTTTTTATTATTTTATTTCTATTTGATTGTTTTCAAAATTTTTATGGAAGTGGCAAATTTGTTTACCTCAGTATCATCAAGTTGTAAAAACTAGATTTACAAAAAGCTATACATATTAAAAACAACCAGCGTAGTGGTTATTTTAGACTGTGGAATTATAAGTAATTTTCCCCTTTACATGTTTTATATTTTTCAATTTTTCTACAGTGAATATGTATTGCTTTATATTATGGAAATGTTTATGTACATTCAGTAGGCTATAGTTTCAAGATGAATTTTGTGGCCTGAAAGCTGGGAATTTTGCCAAAGGCCTTTGGCTTCCGTTTGCTATGAGATGTGGTATTCAATGAAAGGTTGTGAGCAGAGAAGTGACATTATCTGGCCTCTGTTTATATATACATGCTTATTTATTTATTTATAGGTCTCACTCTGTTGCCCAGGCTGGAGTGCAGTGGCATGATCTCAGCTCACTGCAACCTTCACTTCCAGGTTCAAGTGATTCTCCTGCCTCAGCCTTCTGAGTAGCTGGGATTACAGGCACCTGCCTCCATGCCCAGCTAATTTTTGTATTTTTTGTAGAGATGGGGTTTCACCATGTTGGCCAATATGGTCTCGAACTTCTGACCTCAAGCGATCTACCCACCTTGGCCTCCCAAAGTGCTGGGATTATAGGCGTGAGCCACTGTGCCTATCCCCAGTATAGGCTTTTAATTAAAAAAAAAAATGACTCTGTTATCTCTACTATTTGACCCCACCCTGTGATTTTTTTCCTCTTGAAACTTTAGTCTGACCTGACAATTTTTTCTTTTAGTGCTAATCTTTTTCTTTTGAGACAAAGTCTCACTCTGTCACCCAGGCTGGAGTGCAGCGGCACAATCTCAGCTTACTGCAACCTCTGCCTCCTGGGTTTCAAGTGACTCTCCTGCCTCAGCTTCCTGAGTAGCTGGCATTACAGGCATGCACCAGGCATGGGCCTGGCTAATTGTTTTCTTTTTTTTTTAGTAGAGACGGGGTTTTACCTTGTTGGCCAGGTCTCAAACTCCCGACCTCAAGTGATCTACCCACCTTGGCTTCCCAAAGTGCTGGGATTACAGGAGTGCATTGAGTGCACTGTGCCCGGCCTGGAATCTGATTCTTGTGGAGCAGTTGTTGATTTCACTTCACTTGTCAAGAATCTTCTAAGCTGGAAGCTGGGGAGCAAAATAAAGAATCTTCTAAGCTCCTTCACAACAAAGAAAGTAACAGAGGGCGGAGACAACCTACAGAATGGGAAAATATTTACAAACTAAGCATCTGACAAAGGATTAATTACCAAAGTATTTAAGGACGTCAAATAACAGCAAGGAAACAGATAATCTGATTAAAAATGGGCAAATTGGCTGGGTCCAGTAGCTCATGCCTGTAATCCCAGCACTTTGGGAGGCCAAAGGTGGGCGGATAACGAGACCAGCTTGGCCAAGATGGTGAAACCCTGTCTCTACGACAAATACAAAAATTAGCTGGGTGTGGTGGTGCGCACCTGTGGTCCCAGCTACTGTGTAGGCTGAGGCAGAAGAATTGCTTCAACCCGGGAGGCAGAGGTTGCAGTGAGCCAAGATCACACCACTGCCCTCCAGCCTGGGTGACAAGAGCGAGACTCCGTCTCAAAAAAAAAAAAAAATAAATAAATAAAAAAGGACAAATAATCTGAAGACGATTTTTATTTTCTCAAAAGAAGACATATAAATGGCCATCAGGTATATAAGTAAATGATTAACATCACTAAGCATGAGAGACGTGCAAATCGAAACCACAATAAGATATCATCTCACCTTAGTTAAAATGGCTATTATCAAAAAGACAGAAAATAACAGATTCTGTGACTATGTGGAGAAAAGGGAACCCTCATACACTGCTGGTGGGAATGTAAATTAGTATAGCCACTGTGGAAAACAGTATGGAGCTTCCTCCAAAGATTGAAACTAGAACTGCCATATGATCCCACTGCTGGGTATAGACCCAAAGAAAGAAAATCAGCACACTGAAGGGTTACCAGCACTCCCATGTTTACTGCAGCACCATTCACAATAGCCAAGATATGGAATCAATGCGACCGTCTATCCACAGATGAATGGATGAAAAAATGTGCTCTCTCTCTATATATATACACAGTGGAGTACTACTCAGTCATAAAAAGAATGAAATCCTGTCAGTTGCAGCAATATACATGGAACCAAAGGACACGATGTTAAGTGAAAGAAGCCGGGCACAGAAAGGTACATATCCAACCTTCTCATTCCTATGTGGGAGCTAAAAACCTTGATTTCAGGGAGGCAGAGGGTAGAATGATGACTACCAGAGGCTGGGAAGTGGTAGGAGGGAGGGAAGGATGAGAACAGGCTGGTTATGGGTACAAAGATACAGTTAGAGGCCGGGCACGGTGGCTCACACCCATAATCCTAGCACTTTGGGAGGCCAAGGTGGGTGGATCCTGAGGCCAGGAGTTCAAGACCAGCCTGGCCATCATGGTGAAACCCCATCTTTAAAAGAAAAAAAGAAAGATATAGTTAGAGGACATGATAGCACTGTACAGTGATAATAATTAGCAATAATTTACTGTATATTTCAAAATAGCTAGACGAGAAGGTTTGGAATGTTTCCATTACAAAGAAATAACAAACGTTTGAGGTGATGAATATCTTCATCGTCCTGATTTATCATTACACAATGTATGCATGTATCAGAATATCACATGTACCACATAAATATGTACAATTATTATGTATCTATAAAAATAATAAAATAAGAAACAAAGGAAAGAAGTTGCTGTAAAAACAATATTGGGATAATTGTCAAAATGTAAATCTTGGATACATATTAGAAAATTGTATGAATATGAAATGATCTGAATTTGATAATAATTGCCCCAGGGCTATGTAAGAAAACATTTTTGATCCTGTGAGGCTCACATTAAATTATTTAGAGCTGAAGAGTTTTGATCTCTTCAATTTACTCTCAAGTGGTCCGGCAAAAAAGTGATCGTGTGAATATATATACACATCTATACTGTGTACACACACATACACATAGATGTGTGCATATGAGAGAGAAAATTAGTGAAGGAAGAGTATGTTGGGTTGATATAATATTTGTATAGCTTTTCTTTATATTTAACATGTCTTTTCTAATATAAAAGATTTAATTTAAAAAGATTCTCCGGCCGGGCGCAGTGGCTCACGCCTGTAATCCCAGCACTTTGGGAGGCCGAGGCGGGTGGATCACGAGGTCAAGAGATCGAGACCATCCTGGTCAACATGGTGAAACCCCGTCTCTACTAAAACTACAAAAAATTAGCTGGGCATGGTGGCGCGTGCCTGTAATCCCAGTGACTCAGGAGGCTGGGGCAGGAGAATTGCCTGAACCCAGGAGGCGGAGGTTGCGGTGAGCCGAGATCGCGCCATTGCACTCCAGCCTGGGTAACAAGAGCGAAACTCCGTCTCAAAAAAATAAAATAAAATAAAATAAAAAGATTCTCCATTAAGGCAACACATTGCCAGAGGATAGGGAGTGCCTGGGAAAGCCGACAGATGCCAAGTCATATTCTGTCGGAATTGCACCCTGAAAGCCATGCCCGGAAGATGAAGTATGGAGCTCTGTCTGACTGCTTCCACTGAGCACCTCCCTCTCCTTCTCAGGATGCATGTTTCCAAAACAACACCGAGAGGGAGATCCAATGTTTGATTCATCTTAAAAATTATTATTTATCTTTGGAAGCATGCAAAATACAGTACAATTTAAAATAAAAATCATCTTGACAAAATGCAGAGAGAAAAATAGGCAGGAGAAAGTTGCGGAGAGGGATTGAGAGGGCGCAGGAGACCACGTGTTTGTAGAGAAGCCTGTTTTGTAAAGGAGTACTAATGCTTTCTCAGACATTGCTTGTTTTCCTTTTCTTGGAAAACATCGCTTCCCCTTACCCATGCGACAAACCCTGTCCTTTCCCCAGGACAAAAATTCTCATCAGTTTGTATCACTTGTTCCTGACGTTGGGCAAATAGCTTTCTTCTAAATAGCTTTCCATTGTGAGGGGAACTAGATTATCCCATTAAAATCAGCCAACATCTTCCTCTGTGACCAGGTTTTTAGGCAGAATTTTGAAGTGAGCTAGGCAGGTGTGGCCTTTTGCCTCATACTTCAGATTTTTTTTTTTTTTTTAGGAGAAAAGGAAGAAATTCAGTTGATAAGAATTCCAGGGACACTGAAAGTATCCCAAATTGGCAGAAATACTGTGTAAATGACAGAAAACGCTTCTCAGGGCTCAAACTTTCTTTTGAAACAAATATTATACAGTTTCAGTATAAACTCTTTCCTGCATGATTTTGAGAAATCTTTTAACCAATGCTTTCGAAAAGCATAATCTTGTAAATAGTCTTAATAAAAAACTATTATCCTGTAATATTATTTTACATTTTACAATTTTGAAACAATATTAAGCCTACAGAAAAGTTGCAAGTATAGTCCAAAGAACTTTCTTTCTTTTCTTTTTTTTTGAGACAGTGTCTCCCCCTGGAGCGCAATGGCGCGATCTCGGCTCACTGTAACCTCCGCCTCCTGGGTTCAAGCAATTCTCCTGCCTCAGACTCCCGAGTAGCTGGGACTACAGGTGTGCGCCACCATGCCCAGCTAATTTTTCTGTATTTTTAGTAGAGATGGGGTTTCACCATGATGGTCAGGATGGTCTCGATCTCCTGGCCTCGTGATCCGCCCACCTCGGCCTCCCAAAGCGCTGGGATTGCAGGTGCGAGCCACCACACCCTGCCCAAAGAACTTTCTTCTTAAACTTTTTGAGAGTCAGTTTTCCACTTAACATTGCATTTCTTCCAAATCCCCTCCTGTGAAGTTACTACCCCCTAATCCTGAGACCCCATTCAGGTTTCACCAGTTTTGCCAATATTGTCCTTTACAGCCAAAGGATCCAGTTCGGGATCTCCTGTTCATCTGTGACCTCTCCGGCCTCTGCCAGTCTGGAACCGTTCCTCAGAGCTGTCTTTGATTTTCATGATCTTTTGAAGATGGCAGACCAGCTGATTTGCAGAATGCGCCTCAATTTGGGTTGGCCAGGACCGGCGTCCTGGCGAAGCGGTTCCAGTCACTCACCTTTGACGGGAACAGCACGGGAGTGAGGCCGCGCTCGCCCCACTCTGTCCTCTGATGGCACACAGTTCCGGTATTCCCGGCGCTGATGACGTGCACCGCTACTGCCAAAGTACTCCTTTCTCCTTTAGCACTGAATACCTACATTACTTACATTCTTTTTTTTTTTTTTTTTT
>NW_022437135.1:1053787-1054592 GCF_009761245.1 Sapajus apella
AGTTTCGCTCTTGTTACCCAGGCTGGAGCGCAATGGCGCGATCTCGGCTCACCGCAACCTCCGTCTCCCGGGTTCAGGCAATTCCCCTGCCTCAGCCTCCTGAGTAGCTGGGATTACAGGCACGCGCCACCATGCCCAGCTAATTTTTTGTATTTTTTTTTTTTTAGTAGAGACGGGGTTTCACCATGTTGACCAGGATGGTCTCGATCTCTTGACCTCGTGATCCACCCGCCTTGGCCTCCCAAAGTGCTGGGATTACAGGCTTGAGCCACCGCGCCTGGCCACATTCTTTATAGTTATGTAATATTACACATGAGACCGCGGGGTTAATCCGATTAGGTCTGCCCAGTTTGGCCTGGCCTGCTTGTTTTTGGTCACTTGCTTTTGTTATTTTTTTCTGGGAAGCTGAAGGCCGCGCGGCTGAGCGCGATAACCTAACCTTGCTGGCTTTCTTACAGATAGCATGTATGTCACGACCGTCATGAATGCTCACATTGTTTTTCCGGAACTTGGGGCAGCTCCTGCCTAGTTCAAACCAGTTGAGACCAGTGAGCTTTCAAGTAGGCTTGTGCAAAAAAAGAGGTGGCCTTTTGACATCAGAGGCCCCCAAACGCCACCCTCAGATCATGCTAAGGCTGTCATTTTCTGAGCATGTGTCCTGTGAAGTGCCATGAACCCTCCCTATGCTGACACAGGTCTCCGACTTCCTCATTCTCCCCCGCTGCCAATCACCTTTGCCCACGCCTTAGCCCAGGCCGCTGCTCTCATGGGTAAATATCCCTGAGCCTTATCTTTGGGGAGGCAG
>NW_022437135.1:1054692-1095947 GCF_009761245.1 Sapajus apella
TTTTTTTTTTTTTTTGAGACACAGTCCCGTTTTGTTGCCAGGCTGGAGTGCAATGGTGTGATCTTGGCTCACGGCAACCTCCACCTCCCAGGTTCAAGCGATTCTTATGCCTCAGCCTCCTGAGTAGCTGGGACTACAGGCTTGCACCACTATGCCCAGCTAATTTTTGTATTTTTAGTAGAGATGGGGTTTCACCATATTGGTCAGGCTGGTCTCGAACTCCTGACGTCATGATCCACCTACCTCAGCCTCCCAAAGTGCTGGGATTACAGGCGTGAGCTATTGTGCCCAGCCGGGGAGGCAGGTTTGAGAGCTATTCTCTTGCCTCCTTACTGGACTGCCTTGTGAATAACTCTTCTCTTTTGCAAAACCTGTCACAGTGATTGATGATTGCATGTGGGCAGAACGAGCCTGGTTGGTATCACATGTATGTAATATTATTGGTAATTAATAATATGCACTTTGTGGGAAGGTACTTTGAAACTGTAAATATCCTATTCCTCACCAAAATTTTAATTTATTCATATCTACTTTTATTGGTATGAAGCATGGCTTCCTGTTTTATTTAAAGGGTTGAAATATTACTATCATTCCTTTTGCTGCTCAAGTTCTTCCGAATTTGGCCAGTGGGAGCATGGTCTCGGAGTTGGCTTCTGTATTGTTTTGAAACATCCCCATCATTCTTTGAGCATTTCCTTACTTTCTGACAGAGCAAGATGTCCTACGCTCATCTTGTACTTTCTCTGCCATAACCCCGGAAACAGCCATTTCTCTAAGCAACATTGGTTCCTTTTATTAAAGAATGGGAATTAGAAACCAAAATCTGGGTGCCAGATTGGGGTGTCACTGTTCCCAGGCCCCCTCCAGACCGAGTCAGGGGATGTATGGATGTAATGCATGCGTGTATACACACGTTGACCCCCACATGTCCTTCTTTGTCTGTGTGCACATACTGAAAATCAAAGATCCACCCTGCGAAGTCCGATTCCAGTTCAACACCGGTGGGCGCGTTCTCCCGTTCCTTATCTGTAACTCCTAACTCTGACAGTTTCAACACTGGCTCCAATTATCCTTAATACATGCAGTTACCTGGTCAACTCCCTGTATGTAACTAATCTGTCATCTCGCCAGCTCCTGCCTCCGCGCCCGACCCCACACGCGGGGCCACTCCGCCACAGGGACGTGCCGCATCCTCCAACTGCTTGGGATCTGACACCCGGGCAGGCTGCACCAGTGCTGGGCAGCCTCCCTGTGCCGCCACCCTCCTCATCCTGCTCTGGGCCAGCACCCTGCTTGGGCCACTGTGGAACATGCTACACAGATGCCCAATTTGCTTGACACACCTGATGGCCTTAGCGTGGAATTGTTCAGGAAGGTGCCATGAAGGATGGAAGAGCCCCATGGAAGTGTAATGGATCCTTACATTATATAGTCCAGCCTCCACCCCAAGGGTCACCCTTGTCCATTCTGCACTGGGGCAGCAACAGCAAGTACTTTGCTCCACTGACCTACCAAGATTCAGACAGAATCACTGGATCAACTATTAATAGTTTTCTGCTGATAGTTGCTACAAGCAAATACAGTTTGGTCCTTAGCCTTCTACTGACTCGATATATTTAGCATATTTCATCAAATTTTGCAGCATCCTCTCCTCACCGCCCTCACTTGAGTTTCTGAGGTTCCTGTTTGTGGACGAGGCTTACCAGATGTTTGAAGCTGGTCATGTAACCGATTGGTCAACATATATAATGAGGACAGACTCCGAGCTCAGTACCATGTACCTGTGTAAACACCATGTTGCTCGCAGTCCACCAGCGTTCCGGAGACAAATGCTGTGCTGTGTACGACACTGCCTCCGTTCCAGCAGCAATCTAAGGGGATTCTGGGCTTATGATGGACGTGTGGATAGCCTGTAAATATATGTCTGTGTTCATGCTTCTAACACACGTCCCCGTTACGAGGACGTTTATACATCTTCGTGCCATGGTATTCTGTACCTTACTACAGACCCTACCAGTGCCTCAGTGAGGTCCTGGCAGCTTTGGGTTTTTAGAGCCTCCCTATTTTGTCCCTTGCTGGGGGGACAGCTTTGAGAAAGGCAGATCGCTTTGGGGGGATTGTATCCTGCTTTCCTGTGCAAATTCCAGCGCTGGAGTTTGAGGCCCCTGGCAGATAACCCCTCTGCCCCCACCCCCATGAGTCTGCATACAAGAAATACATCTCTAAAGAGGTAATAAGCCTTTCTGGTGCCCATGGTATAGCTCTTTTAACCTTATATATACAGATGGTCCCTCCCTTACTTATGGCTTCACTTATGACGTTTCGACTGGGGCCTGACCCCGTCTTTTTTTTTTTTTTTTTTTGAGACGGAGTCTCGCTCCTGTTGTTGTACAGGCTGGGGTGCCGTGGTGCGATCTCGGCTCACTGCAACCTCTGCCTCCTGGGTTCAAGCGATTCTGCTGCCTCAGTCCCCCGAGGAACTGGGATTACAGGTACACAGCACCACGCCTGGCTAATTTTTGTACTTTTAGTAGAGATGGGGTTTCACCATGTTGGCCAGGCTGGTCTCGAACTCCTGACCTCAGGTGATCTGAAAGTGCTGCGATTACAGACGTGAGCCACCGCACTTGGCCTAACCCCAGCTTAAGCGGAGGAATATCTGCATCTGCATGCCTACAGAGGAGCTCATAATTATAACACGTGCCGCATGTCATCCAAGCCACAGGCCGGTGATGTGAAGATACACGATCCAAGAAATACGAAAGCATTAAGAAAAAAAAAAAATGCTGCAGTGGATATTACCAAATGCCAGATGATTCTAAAACGCATGTTAATTGCAGGGACCTGAAAATCGCAAATAAAAAGACGCATGTAGGTGCGTGCTGTGGCTCACACCTGTAATCCTAACATTTTGGGAGGCTGAGGCGGGCGGATCACCTGAGGTCAGGGGTTCTAGACCAGCCTGGCCAACACGGCGAAACCCTGTCTCTACTAAAATACAAAAATTAGCCTGGCGTGGTGGGGCACGTCTGTGATCCCTGCTGCCTGGGAGGCTGAGGCAGGAGAGTCACTTGAACCCCGGAGACGGAGGTTGCAGTGAGGCGAGATCGCGCCCCTGCGTCACTGCACTCCAGCTTGGACCACGGAGGCTTTGTCTAAAAAAAAAAAAAAAAAAAAAAAAAAAAGGCGCGTGTGTTCTGACACGTGGGCAAAGGGCAGCGTTTGCAAGCCCTGCCGGTCTGCGAGCCTGATGTCCCCAGCAGGTAGGCGCGCGGCTGCGGCCGGCGGGGTTTCCCAGCACGCGGGCGCCCCGCTCCGGGCGCGGAGGCCCCGCTAAGTTTCGCTTTCCATTCAGAGGAAAACGAAAGCTGGGCGGGGCGCAGCCGGGCGCGGGCCAGGCGGAGGCGGCGCGGCGCGGAACGGCGGCAGCAGCTCGGTCCCCGGCGCAGTCCGGCGAGGAGCGCGGCAGCAGAGGCTGGACGCCTGCGTGGCGCTGGAGGCAAGTTTGGGGCTCCTCTGGGAAGCTTTCTTTTCAACACAGACATCCCGCTCTGCTCCTGTGCCAGCCAGATAGTTAAGGGACTGATGGATGATCGTGCTCTGCAAATCACGGTAGTGATCTGTATTTATACGGGCATATATTGGGCCAGCGAATGCTTTTCTGGGCTGATATAGTTATTTGGGCTTTGGGCATGACTTTCCGTTTAATTGAAAAAAAAAAAAAGAAAAAGAAATGACAGAAGTGTTACAAACTTGTAAAAAAAATCCAAACAAGGCAGACAAACGTGTCTCCCCATCTTCCACTCAGTCTCATTTTTGTTTGTTCCTATCAGAAACGCTTCTATGTACAAGTCTTCAAAATCGTTTCGAACTTGTTCTGTGCACTGAGTGTATTAAGGACATCTTTTCATGGCAGGACAGGTAGGTGTGTTCATGGCATTAAAAAAACCTGAAGCATAGTATGGGAAGTACCTTGTTTAAACAGTGAACGGAGATTTAGGTTGTTTCGAGTGTCTACTAGCATAGATACGACAATGAATACCGTTTTCTGTATACGTTCACACAAATATATTGGTGGAAAATTCCTAGAAGTGGAATGTCTGGGTCAGTGGGCATTGGTATTGGGAAATTGGAAGGATATTGTTAAACTCTGCGAATCGGAGTATTTTCGTCTTAACCTCCCTTCTTCCCCGCTTTTCCTTGGAAGAAAGCTAAATTTAGACGTTTAAACGTAAAACTCCATATTGAGACTCCTGAAAATCGGGGTTCAAGGTGTTTGAAAATTAAAGCAAGTACAAATAATTTTAAAGTATAAATTATAACTAAATAAGTACAAACAAGGTGTTTACCTTATTTAGTTATAATTTATACTTTAAAATTGTTCTAGAAAACAAGGCAAATGTTGAAAAACATTTCGTCTGAAGTTTCTTTCTGGTATGGTATTGCAGAGAGTCGGGTGGAGAGCGAACCAGGGTATCTGACGTGTTTGTTCACGGGAACCAAACGGGAGGGAGAGTGACACAGGTGTACGGCTCCATCTTGATTTATCAAAGAACCAGCGACATAAAGCGTTTGTGGGGGTTTTCTTTTGAACTGTCAAAAAATGTGTTGCACAGTTTTGACACTTTTACACAAATGGGCTTACAAAGGGGAAAGTGCTTCACATAAACGCAGTCTCGAAGAAGCCAAGTCCTAGGTCTTCCACGAGCTGTTTTTTTTTTTTTTTTTTTTTTTTTTTTTGAGGGAGTAGTCCCAAAATTTCCCAATTACTTGGCTTTTCATCCGAAGTGTTCTAATCCATGTCTTCTAACCCGCATGTTATGATTACTGAAGAAATGCAAAATAACGTGAACACATCGTTGAGACTGTGGTCTCCAATTGTGGGTGCCATGATGGGTTGGGTCGGAAGACGCTCAGACTGCTTGGATCATGTTCCTGGCAAGTTCGTTGTTCCTTTTAGGGCATTTAATGTCGGAGTTGGCTTTCCTGACAGAGTCTAGTGTTGAGTGGAACGCTGCACCCTCCCCAGGTTTTCTTTCTTTCTTTTTTTTCTTTTTTGTTTTTGAGATAGAGTCTTGCTCTGTCACCCAGGCTGAAGTGCAGTGGCACGATCTCAGCTCACTGTAACCTCTGCCTCCTGGGTTCAAGAGATTCTCCTGCCTCAGCCTCCTGAGTAGCTGGGATTACAGGCACCCGCCACCATTTTTGTATTTTTAGTAGAGACAGGGTTTCACCATGTTAGTCAGGCTAGTCTCAAACTCCTGACCTTGTGATCCATCCATCTGTGCCTCCCAAAGTGCTGGGATTACAGGCGTGAGCCACCACGGCCGGCTTCTCCCCAGATTATCTGCAGTACATTCCTGGCTTTTCCGGGGCTTCTCTGAGGCCCCTGATTGATCCTGGGGCTACTCTGGTGGTGGGCCTCGGCCAGTTCCTTCCATTGCTCACCTCTCCCTGCAGCTTAAGAATAACATTTTGGGAAGATCATGAGAGAACGTGTACAAGAAAAAAAAAAAATCAGGTAGAGTGGGAGCTAAATTAGTTTAGTATTTGTGGGTCAATTTTTTGAGTCACGGGTTCAGTTTGGAAATTCCCTTCCTTGGGGTCCACTCACGCTGCTTTCTCTGGCTTAGCGTGCCTGCTAACTTCAGCTGCATTCTCTCTGCTCACCCTGCCTTCCCCATTCTCCTTAGACCTTCAAGCTTCACTTTCCTTTCCTGGCGGCCCCACCTGCCTGTCTCCCCAGAGTGATCTGTCCTGAGACACTGCTGCATTTTCTGTTTCATCCTGGGACCTGGCCTGCTCAAATGATCTGCTCCATGAGGTTTTACTGTTAGATCCTAGTGAAGTATCTGGGAGGTCTTGGTGAAGTGGAGGGCAGCAGCTTGGAAAATACAGACTGGAACTTTTCTGCTCTTATCAGCTTTCCCTCAGTGATGAACTCAAAACCCTCTTTCTTGCTGATGGAATTGTCTGCTGTCATCATTTCAGATGAGTCATTCTAGGCCCGGCCTTCTAAGAGGAGCAACTGCTGATAACTATTGAAAGTCAATATTTACTAAGAAAAAGAGGTGGTTGCTATCTCAACCATTCAACATGAATTTAAGAGTATATTTCACTTATATTTCGTTGTTTCCCAGCTTCAGATGTTCTCCCTTCCTTCACATTTTGTAAAAGAGTTGGCAGGGCGTGGTGGCTCACACCTATAATCCCAGCACTTTGGGAGACTGAGGGGGGTGGATCACCTGAGGCCGGGAGTTCGAGACCAGCCTGACCAACATGGAGAAACCCTGTCTCTACTAAAAATACAAAACTAGCCGGGCGTGGTGGTGCATGCCTATAATCCCAGCTTCTCAGGAGGCTGAGGCAGGAGAATCGCTTGAATGCGGGAGGCAGAGGTTGCGGTGAGCCGAGATTGTGCCGCTGCACCCCAGCCTGGGCAACAAGAGCGAAACTCCATCTCAAAAAAAAATAATAATAATAATTAAGAGAAAAGATTTGAACACTTCCTTTTATCCCTGATTTATTGACTTTTTTGAACTTTTAATAAGAACACTATTGCCAACAAAAGCAATTAGAGAATAGATGTTAAATCTATTCTCTAAATGAATTACTGCTTATTTTAAAGTTACATATTAAATTAGAGGAAATTTGGAAATTAAAAGACATATCAAGAAAAAAAGGTAAAAAATGACTTGTAATCCCTTCGAGAATTACCCATTAGTGGCATTTTTGCTATATTTCCTCTCAGTTCTTCCCCCCCCACCAGTATGTGTGAGTAGTTTATATTTATATTTCATAAAGTTGGGTTCATACAATATGATTTCTTGGCTGTGTGTGGTGGCTCACGCCTGTAATCCCAACACTTTGGGAGGCTGAGGCAGGATGATCGCTTGAGCCCAGGAGTTCCAGACCAGCCTAGGCAACATAGTGAGACCCCATATCTACAAAGAATAAAAAATTAGCCCAGTATGGTGGCATTTGCCTGTAATCCCAGCTACTCGGGAGGCTGAGGCAGGAGAATCGCTTGAACCCGGGAGGTGGAGCTTGCAGTGATTCAAGATCACACCCGTGCACTCCAGCCTGGCAAGAGTGAGACTCCATCTCAAAAAAAAAGAAAAAAAGATTTCTCTGTAATTTCTTTTTTTTACACAGTAAAGTATGCATTTTCCCTACCTTGATTAAACAGTCTAAAATATTTTAATGTCACCGTAGTATTCCATTTTATAAATTTGTCAAAATTTGTTTAACCCTTATTGTTACATTTTCATTTTTTAAAATAGTGCTGCAGCTGTTGATTGGAAAGGATCCTTTTTTTTCAGGTAGCTGACAACCAAAACATCCCCTTGACGGGTTCAGGCATACCCCACACCTCAGTTTCACACAGTGTACCTTTGTAACTCACCTGCACAGGTACCCTCTGATTCTAAAATAAAAGCTGAAAAAAAATCATCTAGTGTTTTAGAAGAAATGATATACTACTTTTGGGCCAGGTGTGGTGGCTCTCACCTGTAATCCCAGTTCTTCTGGAGGTTGAGGTGGGAGGATCACACAGGAGGAGCCACTGAGACCAGGAGTTCGAGACCAGCCTGGGTGATACAGTGAGACCCCCATCTCTACAATAATTAAAAAACAATTCGCTCGGCATGGTGGCATGCACTTGTGCTTCCAGCTACCTAGGAGGCTGAGGTGGGAGGATTGCTTGAGCCCCGGAGTTTGAGGTTACAGTGAACCCGGGTGGTGCCACTGCACTTCAGCCTGGGTGACAGAGCTGTCTCTGTCTCAAAAAAAAACCAGACTATTGTAAATTTATAAATCGCAGTGAATTACATTTTGTAGTACAATGCGATGTGTGATTTTGTATACTGTTAAAGAGAAAAGCCTTAAGACTAAATTTGACAGAGTTTAGTTGAACAGAAAAAAGATTCGTGAACCAGGTAGCACTGAGAACCAAAAGTGCTTCAGAGATCGCTGCTCCACAAGTGGGTGGGGAATATTTAGAGCCAGAAAATGTACGTTTCATGCAGAAATAGCCTGTTGGTTGCAGCCCTGCAGTTTCCTTAGCTGAACATGTTTTGGCAGCTTGTGAGCTGTGAAGAGCCAAGACCTCCGCTGCTGTGAGTAGCCGAGGCTGGGCTGCTTATGACCAGGGCATATTCTCAGTTCAGGTTGCAGTTTTTTGTTTACCTATGTGAGCCCCACATATTTGAGACAGGTCTCAGTTAATTTAGAAAGTTTATTTGCCAAGGTTGAGGACAGGTGCCTGTAACACAGTCTCAGGCTGTCCTCATGACATGTCCCCAAGGCGGTCAGAGCATAGTGTGGTTTTATACATTTTAAGGACACAGGGGACATCAGTCAGCATATGGAAGATGAACATTCGGTCTGGAAAGGCAGGACAACTCAGGCAAAAGTAAGACAGGCCGGGCGTGGTGGCTCACGCCTGTAATCCAAGCACTTTGGAGGCCAAGGCGGGCGGATCACCTGAGGTCAGGAGTTCAAGACCAGCCTGACCAATACGGTGAAACCCTGTCTTAAAAAAAAAAAAAAAGACAACCGGAGGCTTCCGGGTCTTAGGTGGATAAGAAACAAATGATTGCGTTCTTTTCAGATTAGCCTCTCCAAAGGAGGCAATCAGATCATCATTTAGCTCAGTGAGCAGAGGGGAAACTTAGGATAGATGGGAGGCAGATTTGCCCTAAGCAGTTCCTAGCTTGACTTTTCCCTTCAGCCTGGTGATTTTTGGGGCCCCAATCTTTATTTTCCTTTCACCCCTATTAAGCTAGGTTACAGTGTGCTATATATGGAGGCAGCTTTATTTTATTTTAATTAATTTATTTATTTGTTGTTGATGTTGATTTATCTCTTGTTTTAAAATCAACTTTATAGGCTGGGCGTGGTGGCTCACACCTGTAGTCCCTGCACTTTGGGAGGCTGAGACGGGTGGAACACTTGAGGTCAGAAGTTGGAGGCCAGCACGGCCAACACGGCAAAACCCCGTCTCTGCTAAAATATACAAAGATTAGCCGGGCACGGGGGAGCACACCTGTAATTCCAGCTGAGGCAGGAGAATCACTTGAACCCAGGAGGCAAAGGTTGCAGTGAGCCGAGATTGTGCCACTGCACTCCAGCCTGGGCGACAGAGCGAGACTCCATCTCAAAATAAATAAACAAAATCAACTTTATGGAGAAAAATTTACATTCAAGGAAATACACCCATTTGAAGTGTCCAGCTGGATGAGTTTTCAGCTGGACCTCATGACCACCTCCACAGCAGTGACACAGAACATCCCCATAGCCTGGAAATCCCTGTGCCCCTTTGCCAGTGGTTCCCCACCAGCCCCAGGCAACCCCGATCTGCCCTCTGTCATTACAAGCTGGTTTTGCCTTTTCTAGAATCTTCTATAGAGGGAATCATGCAGTATGTACTCCTTTGTAGCGAATGTTTTTGAGATTCCTTGGTGTTGCCGTGTTGCTTCTTATTGCTGAGTAGTATTCTGTTGTACAGATGTACCATAATTTGCTCATCTGCTCTTCTGTGGCTGGACTTTAGAGCTGTTTCCAGTTTGGCACTAATTTGAATTGTGGAGGCAGTTTTAGACCAAATTTAACTTAGCAATACAATATGGAGTGATCAAGTCAAGCTAATGAGCGTACCTGTTACCTCACTTGATACACCTGAAATTTCCTCTCTTAGTTATTTTGAAATATTAATTATTATTGTCTATAGTCCCCTGCTGTGCAATAGACCTCAAAACTTATTTTTCCCATTTGGCTGAAACTTTGTACTTTTTGACGAGGAGGTTTCCATTCCCTTGTTCTGCCATCTCCCACTCTGGTAACCATCATTCTTCTAATTTCTACTTCTATGAATTCAACTTTTTTTTTTTTTTTTTAATTTGCCTCACTCTGTTGCCCAGGCTGGAGTGCAGTGGTGCAATCTCGGCTCACCACAACCTATGTCTCCCAGGTTCAAGCGATTCTCCTGCCTCAGCCTCCCGAGTAGCTGGGATTACAGGCACCTGCCACCATGCCCAGCTAATATTTGTATTTTTAGTAGCGATGGGGTTTCACCATGTTGTCCCGGCTGGTCTTGAATTCCTGACCTCAAGTGATCCGCCTGCCTCGGCTTCCCAAAGTGCTGGGATTGCCAGCTTGATTGAGGGCGCCCAGCCCAAATTCAACTTTTAAAAGATTCCACATCCATGTGAGATTATGTGGCATTTGTATTTCACTTAGCAATACGTCCTCTAGATTTATGTGTGTCATTCCCAATGACAGGTTTTTTTTTTTTTTTTTATATATATTGTTTTTTTATTTATTTATTTATTTTTAGTAGAGATGGAGTTTCACCATGTTGGTCAGGCTGGTCTCGAACTCAGGTGATCCACCCATCTCGGCCTTCCAAAGTGCTGGGATTACACATGTGAACCACTGTGCCCGGCCGGGTTTTGTTCTTTTTAAGGCTGAATAGTATGCCACTGTGTATGTGCACTGCCTTTTCTGTATGCATTCATCTTAGCCTGACTGACTTAGGCAGATTCCGCATCATGGCTGCTGTAATGGGGCTGCAGGGAACCTGGGGTACAGATATCCCTGATTTCAGTTCTCTTGGATATACTCCCAGAAGTGGGATTGCTGGCTCATACAGTAGTTCTGTGTAGTTTTTTGAGGAACCTCCATGCCGTTTTCCACCGCGGCTGTGCTGTGTGCTGGCGGTGTGCTAGGGTTTCCTTTCTCCACATCCTGGCCAACACTTACCTTCCATCTTTGTCATAAGACCTGTTCTGATGAGAGTGAGGTGGTATCTCACTGCGGTTTTAATTTGCGTTTTCCTAAAGATTCAGGTTGCCACTGGTCAGCTCTGGGCTCCAGAGCGTCTTTGCTCTTTTGCTGCTGTTTGAGTTCCTTTTATATTTTGGATATTAGCCCCTTATCTGACGTGTGGTTTGCAGAGTTTTTTTCTCACGATGTGGGTTGTCTCTTGACTTTGCTACTTGTTCCTTTTGCTGTACAGAAGCTTTTTAGTTTGAAGCCATCCTATTTGTCTATTTTTGCTTTTGTTGCCTGTGTTTTTGGGGACATCCCCCAAAAACCATTGCCCAGATCAGCGTCATGGAGCTTTTTCTCTATGCGTTCTTAGAGTAATTTTGCAGTGTCAGGCCCAATGTTTAAGTCTTTGATCGATTTTGGGTTGATTTTGGGGCATGGTGTAAGATAAGGAAATAATTATATTTTCTGCATAGGAATAGCCACTTTTCCCAGCACCATTTTTTGAATAGACTGTTCTTTCCCCCGGGTGTGTTCTTTGTGCCTTTGTCAAAAGTCAATCTGGGCACGGTGGCTCACGCCTGTAATTCCAGCACTTTGGGAGGCCAAGGCAGGTGGATCACCTAAGGTCAGGAGTTCAAGACCAGCCTGGCGAACATGGTGAAAACCCATCTCTACTAAAAATACAAAAAATTAGCTGGGTGTGGTGGCATGTGCCTGTAATCCCAGCTACTTGGGAGGCTGAGGCAGGAGAATCACTTGAACCCAGGAGGCGGAGATGGCAGTGAGCTGAGATGGCGCCATTGACCTCCGTCCGGCCAGGGCAACATTCGTCCTATGTTCTGGGATATTCTTGAGAGTATTCCCATCTGTAGATAGTTGCTAGTTAGATTTCTGTGGTGGGAAGTGGAGCTACAGTATTCGTTTCTTTCTTTCTTTCTTTCTTTTTTTTTTTTTTTTAATATAAAGATGGGGTTTCACCATGTTGGTCAGGCTGGTCTTAAACTCCCAACCTCAGCTGATCTGCCCACCTTGGCCACCAAAGTGCTTGGATTACAGATGTGAGCCACCATGCCCGGCCTTTTTTTTTTTTTTTTTTAATTTGTTTCTTTTTTTTTGGAATAGCGTCTCACTCTGTCACCCAGGCTGCACTGCAGTGGATCAGCATGGCTTCACTGCAGCCCTGCTCTCTTGAGCTCAACTGATCCTCCCACCTCAGTCTCCTGAGAAACTAGGGTTACGGGCATACATCACCACACCCGGCTCATTTTTAAGTTGTTTTGTAGAGATGCAGTCTTGCTATATTGCCTAGGTTGGTCTCGAACTCCTGGACTCAAGCAGTCCTCCTGCCTTGGCCTCCCAAAGTGTTAGAATTACAGGCACCTGCCTGGAGTATTCTTATGTCTTGCTAATGTCACTCTCCCACCTACCGTTAATGAATTGGAGAAACAAAAAGATCTTGAATCGATGTTTTGGCCGGGCGCGGTGGCTCAAGCCTGTAATCCCAGCACTTTGGGAGGCCGAGGTGGGTGGATCATGAGGTCAAGAGATCCAGACCATCCTGGTCAACATGGTGAAACATTTAGTCTCTACTAAAAAAATACAAAAAATTAGCTGGGCATGGTGGCACGTGCCTGTAATCCCAGTTGCTAAGGAGGCCGAGGCAGGAGAATTGCCTGAACCCAGGAGGCGGAGGTTGCGGTGAGCCGAGATCGTGCCATTGCACTCCAGCCTGGGTAACAAGAGCGAAACTCCGTCTCAAAAAAAAAAAGAATCGATGTTTTAATATATGGGGCTAGATGATTTCATCAAATACTCCTGACTGCTGTAATTTTTCTTATCAACATTCTATTTTCCTTTGTTTGTAAAACACATGAATAGAATAGGTTGCCATAAAAGTGAATTTTGGAAACAGTCCCTTACCTAGGACTTTGTGTGCACCTCTGATCATTTCCTTCAGATACAGTCCTAGAAGGAGAATCAGCGTTTGCCAGTATTCCTGTAGCTGCAGATGATAGGAACCCTTTCCAAACTACTTGTAGCAACAGGGCAGAGGACTCTGAGTGGAAAGCTTGGCGGGCAGGCAGCTTGAGGCCTGGCTGGGGCTGAGGCTTAGGCTGGTGGCCTCGGGATTCTGTCTCTTTCTCCATCTCCTGGCTCTGTGTCCTTTCACTTGCTTTTTTCTTTGCCTGATGCATTTTCTTCCTGCAATGGAAAAGGTGGTCTGATTTGTGTTCACCCAGCTTAAAACCCTACGTAAGAAGTCTAGGGGCTGATGACAAGTGGCCCTGAGGGGTCACAGGCCCATTGCTGAAACAGCTGCTACTAAGCCAAGTCCCGGGTCACAGGACCACCCTTTGAGCCAGGAAGTGGGTCATGGGTGAGCCCCACCCAGTCCTCATGGCTTAAAAACGGAGGAGGTTTTTGAAAAGAAACGATGAGTCTGTACCAAAAGAAGGGGCCAGCGGAAGTGACAGCTGTCCACTGCAGCCGTGGTTGAGGTTGTGGTGCGGGCTGTGAGATGGGTGTGCGGGATGCGTGGGCAGTGGGTGTCACGTGAACAGCTGGCCACTGCTTGCTAACCCTGGACCAGGAGATTTTCACCTCGTATAGCGACAGGAAGGAAGCAGCATGAGGTTTTCACCAGTGATTTCCTTAAATGGAAATAAAACAGCCAGGATACCCGTGCACCTTTAGGGAGACTAACACTGCAAATAGGCTCATTAAATAAATTGAAGGTAATTGATCTGCATTAAAACTTTTGTGCCTCACACCTGCTTGTGAAAGAAAGAAAAAAAAAGAAAAACAAAAAAACTTTTGTGTCACCCTCAGCTCTTTTGTGTCAGCCCCCAGAGCTTCTTCAGTACTTGCTGTCTGTAGCCAGCGTCTCAGACTTGAACGTGCATATGGATCGCCTGGGAATCTTGTCAAAATGCAGCTTCCAGTGAAACTGACCTCGTTGTCTGAGGTGTCACCCGAAGTTCTTGGTCTATAGCCAAGGGGGCCCTAGAGCAGAAGTTAATAAGCGAGAGGAAGAAAGCTCTCCGAAGCAGAGAGGGGCCCCAGAAGGATGCGTTGCCTTTTTACAGTGAAATGCAAGTGTTTTTATAGACAAGCTGGTGGGGAGGGGTGCTTCATTTACAGAAAGTGTGAATTTCTGACCGTCCCTGCCCCACCCTTTCTAGTGCACACGCGGGCAGGCTCCTTAGCCTGAGATGCTCCATGTTGCTTATCTCTTCCTGCCGTGCATGTGTGAAAAAGGCAGGGGAGGAGGTTTGGGGGTCGAGGGGCTGGCCAGAGCACTCCCCGGGGGATGTGCCTGGTGCAGGGCAGCCCTTCTTACCGGAGCTGCTGCAGACACTCCCCCTGCGCAAACCTCCTTGTCTGAGTACTTCCAACAAGGGAGAGGACTGTGCCCACTGGGTCCCATTGTATGTCTTTCTGTCACACAGGAGGCCCCTTTCTGTCTTGGAACTTGCCTTTATTAATCTGTGTTTGCAGCCTGATCTTTGCTAAAAGAGAAATGGCCTCTTGGGCTGCTTTTTGTTAGAAGGGAATCCTACCGAGGACCCTTGCCCTAACTTCCTGCCTAGTTGATTTCTCTCTCTCTCCTCTCACGCCAGGTCAGTAGGTCCGCAGTGGGGCCGAATAGCTTGCCTTTTTAACAAGCTTCTAGATAATACCGATGCTTCTGGTCCCACGACCTGCCTTTGAAGTAGCAACGTGTTAGGTGGTTCCCAATGCTGTAGCAAAACAGAATAAGATTTGGGATGGCCGAGGAGGGTGGATCACGAAGTCAAGAGATCGAGACCATCCTGGCCAACGTGGTGAAACCTCATCTCCATTAAAAATACAAAAATTAGCCGGGCGTGGTGGTGTGCACCTGTAGTCCCAGCTGCTCGGGAAGCTGAGCCAGGAGAATTGCTTGAACCTGGGAGGCGGAGGTTGCAGTGAGCCGGGATCGCGCCACTGCACCCCAGCCTGGCACCTGGCAACAGAGTGAGAATCTGTTTCAAAAAAGAAAAAAAAAAAAAAGATTTGGGACCCCCCTCTCTTTAAGATAATCACACTTTTAGCATCCCTTAGTTGTGAAAACACACTGAAAATTACCAGGTATTCAGAAAAAATTTTACATGAGCCTACATTTCTATAGGTATGGTATCTGCCTACATTTTGGCTCCTTTTCACAGAACACTAAAGGGCTGGGTGTTAAGATTTAGTCACCGTTGAGGCCATCTGCCTCTCCGTTTTCCTTAAATGCACTTCAATTTCAGCGTCTCCACTGGAACTGAAGGCTAGGAGGGTCTCTATGGCAGGTATCTCACGAGAAACATTTGGATTCTCAAGATGGCTTTTGGTTCATTTACTTCCTCAATAAGTTCTGGTGGATCTGGGTTCGTAGATCACAGGGACTGCTAAGTTCTGCAAACTATAGAATTAAGACTTTTGTGGTGGTTATTGTTCAAGTCATTTTTTAAGCATATGATGGCTGCTATTCCATAGTGTTTGAACATCTTGTGAAAGTACCTGACGAGGCTCTTTGCTGTCAGGTGTGTGCTCTTGACTGATGAAGGATGATGAAACTGGCTTGTTTTCTTTGGCCAAGATTTCTTGTCTTCTGCCGTGCCATGATGGCTTCCTGAACACTGAGCTGAGGAATGTGAACAAATCACTGTCCACAGAACAACATGCATAGTTTGTGGGTCCCATCGCAAAATAACACAGAACCTTTGGCTAAAAAATTAAGAATTTCAGGTAGGGAACAGGAGAGGACAAAAGGAAGCCAGGGACTCTTCTGATCCAGGGCTCTGGGCCACAACACAGGCCACGTGCTCATGAAGCCTCCGACTGTATATTTTCTTTTCTTTTTTTTTTTTTTTTTTTTTTTTTGAGATGGGGTTTTGCCACATTGGCAGGCTGCTCTGGAACTCCTGGCTCGATCCTCCCACCTCAGCCTCCCAAAATGCTAGGATTATAGGCATAAGCCACCATGCCTGGCTGTTTGCTATTTAAAAAAAATTCATTCATTCATTCATTCATTTCATTCATTATTTTTGAGACAGAGTTTCGCTCTTGTTGCCCAGGCTGAAGTGCAATGGTGTGATTTCAGTCCACTGCAACCTCCACCTCCTAGATTCAAGCTATTCTCCTGCCGCAGCCTCCTGAGTAGCAGGATTACAGGTGCCACCACCACGCCCGGCTAATTTTTGTGTTTTTAGTAGAGACGGGGCGTTCACGATGTTGGTCAGGCTGGTATTGAACTCCTGACCTTGTTGTCTACCCACCTTGGCCTCCCAAAGTACTGGGATTACAGGCATGAGCCACCAAGCCTGGCTTTTTTTTTAAATTTATAAGACATGAGGTCTCACTATGTTGCCCAGGCTGGTCTTGAACTCCTAGGCTCAAGTAATCCTCCTGCCTTGGCCTCCCAAAGTTCTGGGATTACAGTTGCGAGCCACTGTGCCTGGTCTGTTGGCTGTTTTTAACCCTTTCATAGCCTTCATCTCCTTTGTTCCACTGTTGATGAAAATTGTATGGCGATGACATTTTAAAAAGTGGCTTTCCAGTCTCTAAATATTTCTTCATTCCAGCAGAGAATCCTCACAGAGTTCATCGTTAATTCCTCATGCTGTTAGGCTTAAAAGAGACTCTACTCTGCTATTCGTACCTCGGTCAGCTCTCGAAAGTTGAGCGTTTCATCCTCCACTGTTGAATTGTGGTCACCTCAAGCCGTCGTTTGGACAGCAGTGTTCAGCCCCTGTCAGTGGACAGACCACGATAGAGTGGATATGTTAGACTCATGGGTGTAGACTGTGATTTCTGAAGTTTGATTGGTGAGATCAAACTGTTTTGGGTCCCTTGCTTTTCTCTAAAACTTTTCTTCCTTTTTTCCAGCTTTTAAATTGTTCTAGTATATCCAAACTGAATGATCATTTCTTGTTGATTTTGTAGTACATACGTCTGGAATTTTTCTATCTTATGATAATTTGATGTGGTAAAGTCAACATTCTGCTTTTAGTTCATCTTCACAAGATGTGAAGAATTGTGCAAGCTAAGATTTTTTTTTTCTTGGAAGACTCATGGCTTAATTGTAATTTAATAATTAAAACTCAAATGCAATTCTGAAAAGATTATTTATTTTAACATTATGAATACGAATGTACCGAAGAATTTTACAAAACATAGAACTGATATTATCTTAACTGTTATTCTGCCATGAATTGTTTTTTAAATTTAATTGATAGTTGTTAACCCAAATAGAATATTCTTCCTAAACTAATTAGCAAATTTATTGTCTTTTATATATATAAATTTTGAATTTCTTCTTTTTAAAATGTCTTAAACATAACATTAATGACCTAAAGCATTCATTATTGCAGCTTCATACTTTTTCAGTAAAAATTATGCTTTTATATCTCAAAATATAAAACATATGAGATTTCCCAAGGTATGTGTAGAATATTTGCTAGTGGACGCTCAATATTAACAGTTAATTCAAGTGACCTCCCTCTTTGCTCTACTGGTTCGATGCAGTGGTGACCGAAGTGATCACTTGACCATTCGCGAGTGCAGACATCCGAGAAATGACACTGAGTGAGCATTTGGTTTGTAATTGACCTTTCAAAGGCGGAGACCAGCGGTGAAGCCACAGAGCAGATCTTGCTGAATAATGATGTCGAAGCCACACTTTGGGGCTTTCATGCTTTTTTTAATCTGAAAAATTTGTCTCTATACAGTGTTTAGAATGTATGTGGTAGGTGACCCGTCCAGAGATGGGAACACGGATCTATCCATATGACTTGTGGTTTGCATATTATGTCTTTTATTGTTTGCTGTTTAGTGCGTGCTCATTTTAATATACTTGGTACTCTGGGGGCTTTCTTCAGCTTATTTCTACCTGGGTATTCCTCACATATTTCACTAGAGGGCGATGTCTGCACTACCTAAGCTGGCTTGGCTTTTGCGGTTCTCACTAGCAGATTTTGCCTGTCTGAACTTTAGGAAGGGTCTTTGCCTTTTAAGGGTCAATCAAAACGCGTGTTGCTGGGGGAACGTTGTGAAGTGGTTTGTGATTCGGATCTACTACCTATCACATTGGCTCTGCCTGTGCCCTGTGCAGTGAGAATGGTTCCCTCAGGCCCATGGCTCTTTTCCTCCAACCACTGGCCTTGATTCCAAGGTCCAGTTCGTTCATGAATTGATTAATAATAACACGAACACTTACAAAACTCCTTCACCCCCAAACTAGAACATTCCTTGTGGTGATGAGCCGTCTGCCTCATCCTCGGCCTTCCCCTCAGCGGAAATTGCCTGGCTTTGCGACTTTCATGATCTATTTAAGGGGTTTCATCTCACACACATACATTGATGCATAAAAAACATCATGTTCCATTCCCTTGAGTTTTAATCTATAAAAAGAAATAATGTTATCTATTGTCTTTGGAGAATGGCCTTTTTGAGTCAGTGTTGTTTCTGAGACTTGCTATGTCCTGACGTGTGCCGTCCTTACCCGATTTTCCCTGCTGAGTGAGTGAGTGGCCTCCCCATTGTGTGAATGTCTTACGGCTTAGACACCAGTGCTCTGCCCATCCGGTTGAGCACCTGAGTTCTTTGCAGGTTTTTCCTGTCACAGTCGGTGCTGCTATGCACATTGTTATAAAGGTCTCCAGGACCTGCACAAGAATCTCTCCTGGATGTTTTGAGTTGAAATTGAGTGAATGTACAACTTATTAAGACAATGGCAAATAGTTTTCCAAGCAATTGTCTTATTTTACACTCCTTTCCTAAGAGTATGTAAATGATCCTATTTATCTACATCCTTCTTAAAAACTTGGTTAGATCCAAATTCTTGTTGTTTGTTTTTAATAGATACATAATAATTGCACATCTTTCTGGTGTAGAGAGGGATGCTTTGATGCATGCATACATTATGTAACAGCCAAATCGGCTGGGCGAGGTGGATCACCTGACGTCAGGAGTTCGAGACCAGCCTGGCCAACGTGGTAAAACCGTATCTCTACTAAAAATACAAAAATTAGCTGGGCGTGGAGGCAGGCACCTGTAATTCTAGCTACTTGGCAGGCTGAGGCAGGAGAATCACTGGAACCTGGGAGGCAGAGGTTGCACTGAGCCAAGATCACACCATTGCACCCCAGCCTGGGCTACAAGAGTGAAACTCCATCTTAACAAAATAAAACAAAATAAATAAAGAAAACAGCTAAAATCAGGGCAGTTAGCATATCTATCAGCCCACACTTTATTACTTATCTGTGGTAAGAATACTCAACTCTCTTCTAGGTATTTTGAAATATACATGATTGTATATTTCTAATGGAACACCTGCACTGTTTCCTCCTAATTGTAACTTTGTATACGTTGAACAGTCTCTCCCTGTCCCACTTCTCCAGCCCTCCCCAGCCTCTGCTAAGCACTGTTTACTCTCTTCCTTTATGTAATCCATGAATTTAGCTCCTACCTGTGAGTGGGAACATGTGGTCTTTGCCTTTCTGTGCCTGGTTTATTTCATTTAACATCCTGTCCTCCAGTTCCATCGATATTGCTACAAGTGGCAGAATGTTGCTATTTTTTATGGCTGAATAACATTCCACTGTGTATACCTACCAGTTTTTCTTTTTCTTCTTTCTTTCTTCTTTTTTTTTTTTTTTTTGAGACAGAGTCTCACTCTGTCACCAGGCTGGAGTACAGTGGCATCATCTTGGCTCACTGCAACCTCCGCCTCCCGGGTTCAAGCGGTTTTCCTGCCTCAGCCTCCTGAGTAGCTGGGACTACAGGCGCGCCCCACCACGCCTGGCTGTTTTTTTTTTTTTTTGATAGAGACGAATGGGGTTTCACCATGTTGGCCAGGATGGTCTCGATCTCTTGACCTTGTGATCCGCCTGACTCAGCCTCCGAAAGTAGTGGGATTACAGGTGTGAGCCACCGCGCCCGGCCAATAGTTTCTTTTCTTTTCTTTCTTTTTTTTTTTTTTTGAGATGGAGTTTCAAACTTGTCGCCCAGGCTGGAGTGCAGTCACTAATTTGGCTCATAGTAACCTCTGCCTTCCAGGTTCAAGCCGTTCTCTTGCCTCAGCCTCCCAAGTAGCTGGAATTACAGGCATGTGCCACCATGCCTGGCTAATTTTGTATTTTTAGCAGAGACAGTGTTTTGCCATGTTGGTCAGGCTGGTGTCCAGCTCCTGACCTCAGGTGATCCACCCACCTTGGCCTCCCAAAGTGCTGGGATTACAGGTGTGGGTCACCGCGCCCGGCCTATGCCACAGTTTCTTTATCCGTTCACCTTTGATGGACATTTAGGTTGATTCTATATCTTGGCTATTGTGAATAACGCTGCAGTAAACATGAAAGTGCACATACCCCTTGGATACCCCGATTTCCTTCCTTTGGGGTATAAATCCAGCCGTGAGATTGCTGGATCATATGGTATATCTACTTTTGGTTTTTCAAGGGACCTGCATACTGTTTTCCTTAGTCGTGTTACTGGGAGAGGGCAGGGTCCTCAGTTCTTGTTTTCTTGGAAGAAAGAATGCAGCCAAGAGGCACAAGGGTCAAGAAGCATTTTATCGGAGGAAGATAAAGTACATTTCAAGAAGGAGCAGCTGGCCTGGATGGAAGGCGGCGGCAGCAGCAGCAAGGTTTAGACACAGCACACTCTGGAAGACAGGCAGAACTGCTTATGTTGAACTGTCCTCAATGCCTATAATGAATATCACTCGGTCATGATGAATGATGTAGTTGTGGAATTTGGTTTGCTAGTACTTTGTTGAGGATTTTCCTGTCTATGTTCATCAGGGATACTGGCCTGTAGTTTTCTTTTTTCATCATTTACTTGTCTGGTTTTGGTATCAGAGTAATGCTGGCCTTACGAGTTTGAAAATGTTCTCCCCTCTTCAATTATTTGGAAAAGTTTGAATAGAATTGGTATTAGTTCTTTAAATGTGTGGTCGAATTCAGCAGTAAAACAATCAGGTCCTGAGCTTTTTTGCTGGGAGACTTTTTAATTACTGCCACAGTCTCCTAACACAGGTTTTCTGTTTCTTCGTGGTGCGATCTGAATAGATTCTGTGTGTCCAGGAATTTATTCATTTCCTTTAGGTTTTCCAGTTGTTTGGCATTTGGTTGTTCATAATATCATCATAGTTTCTAACAATCCTTTTTTTTTTTTTTTTTAAAGATGGAGTTTCACCATGTTGGTCAGGCTGGTTTTTAATTCCGGACCTCAGGTGATCCGCCCGCCTTGGCCTCCAAAGTGCTTGGATTACAGGTGTGAGCCACCACGTCTGGCCTCCTTTTTTTTTTTTGAGATGGAATCTCACTCTGTCGCCTAGGCTGGAGTGCGGTGGGGCGATCTCAGCTCACTGCAACCTCCACCTCCTGGGTTCAAGTGATTCTCCTGCTTCAGCCTTCCAAGTACCTGGGTTTACAAGCATGCATTAGCATGCCTGGCTAATTTTTTATTTTTATTTTTAGTAGAGCTGGGGTTCCACTGTGTTGGCCAGGCTGGTCTCAAACTCCCGACCTCAGTGATCCACCTGCCTCGGCCTCCCAAAGTGCTGGGATTACTAGAGTCAGCCACCAAGCCTGGCCTGTTTTTTTTTTTTTTTTCTGGTTTTTTTTGAAATGGAGTCTCTCTCTGTCGCCCAGACTGGAGTGGAGTGGTGTGATCTTGGCTCACTGCAACCTCTGCCTTCCGGGTTCAAGTGATTCTCTTGCCTCAGCCTCCCAAGTAGCTGGGACCACAGGCATGTGCCACCACTGTAACAGTTAGGAGGAAAAAGGGCAGGTGTTCTGTCAGAGGCTGTAGTTAACAATACTGTCTATTTCAATAGCTAGAAGAGAGTTTTGAATGTTCTTACCACAAATCAATAATACATGTGTGAGGCGACAGAGATGCTAACTGCCCTGATTTGGCTGTTTTTTGTTTTATTTTGTTTTTCGAGATGGAGTTTTACTCTCGTTGCCTAGGCTGGAGTGCAATGGTGCTATCTCGGCTCAGTGCAACCTCCGCCTCCTGAGTTCTAGTAATTCTCTTGCCTCAGCCTCCCGAGAGGCTGGGATTACGGGTGTGCGCCACCATGCCCAGCTAATTTTTGGATTTTTACTAAAGATGGGGTTTCACCATGTTGGCAAGACTGGTCTTGAACTCCTGACCTCAGGTGATCCACCCACCTGGGCCTCCCAAAGTGCTGGGATAACAGGCATGAGCCACCACGCCTGGCCTCTAATAATTCTTTGTACCTCTGTGGTATCAGCTGTAATGTCTCCTTTTTGCCTCTGATTTTATTTATTTGAGTCTTTTTCTCTTCTTAGTTTAACTAAAGAGTTTTCAATTTTGTTTATCTTTTCAAAAAACCAACTTTTTGTTTTGTTGGTCTTTTGATTTTTTTTTTTTTTTTTTTTTGAGACAGAGTCTCTCTCTGTCTCCCAGGCTGGAGTGCAGTGGCCTGATACCAGCTCACTGCAACCTCCTCCTCCCAGATTCAAGCAATTCTCCTGCCTCAGTCTCCCAGCTAGCTGGGACTACAGGTTCCCGACACCATGCCTGGCTCATTTTTTGTAGTTTTAGTAGAGACAGGGTTTCACCATGTTGGCCAGGCTGGTCACGATGAATGCTTTTTTAAGAGACAGGGTCAGGCTGGGAGCGGTGGCTCATGCCTGTAATCCCAGCACTTTGGGAGGCTGATGTGAGTGGATCACTTGAGGTCAGGAGTTCAAGACCAGCCTCGACAACTTGGTGAAACTCCGTCTCTCCTAAAAATACACAATTAGCTGGGTGTGGTGGTGTGCACCTGTAATCCCAGCTACACGGGAGGCTGAGGCAGGACAATCACTTGAACCCAGGAGGTGGAGATTTCAGTGACCTGAGATCACACCATTGCACTCCAGCCTGGGCAAAAAGAGTGAAACTCCGTTTCAAAAAAGAAAAAAAAAGAGAGACAGGGTCTTACTCTGTTTCTAGGCTGGAGTGCTGTGGTACGATCATGACTCACTGTGGCCTCAAACTCCTGGGCTCAACTGATCCTCCTGCCTCAGTCTCCCAAGTTGCTGGGGCTACAGGTACATGCCTCCATGCCAGACTAATTTTATTTTTATTTTTAGAAACAGGGTCTTGCTATGTTGCCTAGATTGGTCTTGAACTCCTGGCTTCAAGCTATCCTCCTGTCTCAGCCAACCAAAGTGCTGGGATTACGGGTGTGAGCCACTGTGGCTGGCTCTCTATTCTCTGTTTCTAGGAGATAAGCGTTTGTAGTTTTCACATGTGAGTGTGAACGTGTGGCGTTTATCCTTCTGCGCCTAGTTTATTTCACTTAACGTAATGTTCTCCAGGCTCATCCATGTTGATGTGAGTGACAGATTTCATTCTCTTTTAGTGGCTAAATCACATTCCATTGTATATATGTAGTCCACATTTTTTTATCCATTCGTCTTTTAGATAGACACTTAGGTTGATTCCCTATGTCAGCTATTATGAGCAGGGCCGCAATAAACATGAGAGTGCAGATATGTCTTCAACATACTGATTCCCTTTCCTTTGCATATTCAGCAGTGGGATTACTGAATCAGATGACAGAACTATTTCTAGGTTTTTAAAGAGTCTCCATACTGTTTTCTATCATGGCTCCACTCATTTACATTCCCACCAATGATCGGTCCTGAGCTGATTTCTCACTCGAGCAGCATGGCAGCTGGACGTAAACCCGGTCCCGCTTGTCCACATCTGGCCTGTCACTTGCCAGTTGTGTGACCTTGGGAAAGGCACTCACTTCTTTCTATCTCAGTTTTCTCATCTGTCAAATGGGTATATAACAGTAATTAATTCATATGGCTGTGTAAGGATAAATAAGACAGTACATATAAAGGCTTTCACCTTTTATAAGAAATAGTGCTTAGATGTTACCCATATTATATTTTATTTTATTCCATCTTATTTATTTATTTATTTAGATACAAGGTCTCATTCTGTTGCCCAGGCTGGAGTGCAGTGGCACAAACATTGTTCACTGTGGCCTTCAACTCCTGGCCTCAAGTGGTCTCCTGAGCATTTTGGGACCACAGGCATGCACCACTATGCCCATCTAAAGTGATTTTGATTTTTTTTTTTTTTTTTTTTTTGTAGAGATGGGATCTTACTATGTTGCCTGGGCTGATCTTGAACTCCTGGGCTCAAGTGATCCTTCCGCCTTGGCCTTCCAAAGTGCTGGGGTTACAGGCATGAGCCACCATGCCAGCCTCAGCTCTGAATCTCTGCAGTTAGTCACTGGAACCCTAACTTGTTCATTTAGCGATGTCATGTTTCTCTTACTGATCTTGATTCTGAGGGCTGTGTGCCAAGGTCTGTGCATTGACATAGGTACTGAAGGCAGTCTCCATCATCCGGCTTTGTCTGGGCTCTTCTGTCATCAGTAAACCTGTCCGAGATTAAGGAGAGGCGGATTGCTCAGGACCCTAAGCCCATGACTGCATCAGCTGTTGTAGTGCCAGGGCGTGCCCTAAGTCCGGGATCACTGCGGTTGGAATTCTCTGGTCTCTGGGACGGACACAGCCCGGGTCACGCCTGAAGGCCATGGCTGCTGAGACCCGCACAGCACTGGGCTCGCCCAAGGCCCATGGCTGCGATGGCTTGCCTGCTGTTGCTGAGGTTTATTCAGCACCCAAGGTCACTGTAGCTGGTAGGTGGTGATGTGGGCCAGATCCCCAGTCCCTGTCGCCTGGGTGCGTGTTCTCATCTGGCACTAGGGTGGGGTGAGATCTGCCTGTGGGTACTGGTCTAGTGTCAGGGAGCTGAGGCTCTGCCCGGTACTGGATTTTACTGTAGTGAACCTAGTACTGGGTTCCCAGGCAAAGTCCTCCGCTTACCTCTTCCTCCACCAAACAGTCTCTCTTCTCGCTGCTGTGCTGCGGTTGGGGTAGGGGTACTCGGGTAACCCTACGGCCACTGAGGCTGACACAATACTGGGTCACACCCAGAGTCCACTGCCGTGATACCAGCCCAGTGCCTGAGGCCTGCGGGTGCCACCGCCTGCCTGGAGCTGAGGTCCTGAGGCCTGTGACTGCTGCAGCCGGACGGCAGTGATGTGGCCCGAAGACAAGTCTGTCCTGCAGGGCCGCAGTTTCCCTTCCGGTGTGGGGCGGGTGCAGAGGCTTCCTCTGTGGGTGCGAGCCTGGCATCAGGGGCTGAGTTTCTGCTCGGTGCTGGCTTTTCCTGAAGTGGGCCTGATCCTGGGCTGCAAAGCAAAGTCTCATGCGGGCTTCCCTGTCCTTCCCAAGAGGGTGTTCCGGGTTAGAGTTTGGCAGTCCATTCTGAGGAAGAATGAATGGAAACGCGTGGGACCCAGGGTAGTGGATGTGTAGCCTCGCTGTCATTTCCAGTCTAGAGCTCTATGCGTCAACCTCCCCAGACAGTTACCCCCCGCTAAGACCTGGCCCTTCGGCATCAGAACGGATTACATGAATACATACACATTCCCCCTTCTCGAATCCTTACCTACCCGCGTTGTGTTTTCGCAGCGATCCCATTGTGCCTGGCCCGCTCCCATGAGCTCTTCCTGGAAGTGAGGTGGTGCCGTCCTGAACATCGGCCCGGCAGCTGCGGCCTGGGGTTTTGGAGTGATCACGAATGGGCAAAGCGTTTGGGCTCCTGGGACAAAGCTGTCAGTCAAACCTGGCTGAGTCTCCGTGGTCCCCAGCAGATCCTGTTGGAAAGAAGGAAGCAGACAGCAACATGAAGAGGAAGGGAGAGCAGCCCGGAGCACGTCCTGGGGCCTGGGAATACCCTCATGGTGATTAGACGCCTCCCATTCTCTTCCCAACTGCATGTCTTTATTTCTTTATTATTATTATTTTTTAAGATGGGGGTTTCACCATGTTGCTTAGGCTGGCCTTGAACTCCCGACCTCAGATGATCCACCCGCCTTGGCCTCCAAAGTGCTTGGATTACAGGCGTGAGCCATCACGCTCGGCCCTGACTGCATGTCAATGCTTGCCTCACCCCCTGTGCGCTGAAGCAGCAGAGCTTCGTGGCTGATGGCACCTGCTTTCTTGGGCCTGAATTTCTGCTTCTTTTAGACGGGGATACAGCCTGGGCTATGGTGAAAACCTATCTCTCAAAAACAAAAACAAAGTGGGGATAATGATGGTAGCAAGCACATGGGTTGCTGGGGGGGTTAAATGGGCTCATCTGTGGAAGCTGCTTTCAGCCAGTGCTGGGCGTCTAGTGGCAGTTCGTTAGTTCCCATCTTTACTGCTGAGGTACCTTTGTCCCAGAAGCAGAAATCTGTACTCACCTGCAGCCCCAGATTTTTACTTTTTAATTGCCCTATGTCATAAGCCAAAGCCCTTTCCCCAAGAAGCCTGAGATTAGTGGTACTTCCTCCCTCCTAAATTGCCCACCTTGTGGGGTCTGCAGAGGGTAAGGTTGGGTTGGAAGAGGGGAGGTTGGGTGCTAGGGTTCAGAGAAATGTTGCCTTTTGTTTTTCTCCTATTCTTGTAAGTTCCTTCTGCCTGTCAGCCTCTCAGGGTGAGATTGGATTAGGCGAAGCTGCCCCACAGCTGCCTCCTGATCTCCTGCCTCCCAGTGGTGCGGACTGGGCAGGGACCTCTCCACTGGAGTCCGACAGAGACAGACTGGGGAGTTCCTCTTGTCCGTGAGCCCCGCAGATTCACATTTGGACTCAGCTCTGAGGAGAACAGTATGAATCAGGGGAGCCCATAATTCTCAGCCATGCTTTCTCTAATGTTTCTTTCTTTTTCTCCGCCAACAACTGCTTGCTCTACTGATTTGGCAGTGAATAATTTACATTTTTAGTGACATCTCACTTTATCTAATGGGCTGTTAAGACTTCTTGTTACTGAACCTTTTTTTTTTTTTCTTTTTTGAGATGGGGTGTTGCTGTGTCGCCCAGTCTAGAGTGCAGTGGCATGATCTTGGCTCACTGTAACCTCCGCCTGCCAGGTTCAAGCTGGGATTACAGGCACCTGCCTTGACGCCCAGCTGATTTTTGTATTTTTAGTAGAGACGGTGTTTTCACTATATTGGCCAGGCTGGTCTCGAACTCCTGACCTCAGGTGATCCGACTGCCTTGGCCTCCCAAAGTGCTGGGATTACAGGCGTGAGCCACCACGCCCAGCCTTGTCAACTTCTTTACCCAGGGCTTGCCCTCAGCATTTTTTCCTCTTCCCCTTGTAGGCCTGGTTGGTTTACACAACATTGGACAGACCTGCTGCCTTAACTCCTTAATTCAGGTGTTTGTGATGAACGTGGACTTCACCAGGATATTGAAGAGGTAAGACTCTTCTTCAGGCTGGTAAGCATGTGTATTAATTCATATTTAATATGTCTAGTTATTCACAGTGACTTGGACTTTTTGAGGTCTCTCAAAAGTGGGCAGAGGGAAGATCTGTTTCTGCATATTCTGGACTACACATTATTTCTAAAACTTCTTAGGTTGGTCTGGGGTGGGGCCCAGGTATGGGTACTTTTTAAAAGCACCCCTTGGGTGATTTTAAAGTGCAGCCAGGATTGACGGCCACTGACTTGGTTAAAAGAGAGAGTTGGAACTAGACTGACCTTGACATTGGGAAGGAGTCAGTGGGCAGAACACCCCTCCCTTCCCCCACACTCACACAATGCTCTGTCTCTCTCTCTCTCACCAATGCGCTCTCTCTCTCTCTCTCTCTCTCGATCTCTGTCCTTTCCTGCCCCATGCTCTCTCCTTTGTCCCATCCAGGTAGTGCCTGTAATTAAATGAATCATTGCCAAACCACACGGACAGAGCTTCCTGCCGCCCTTTCTTCCCTGGACCTACCCCAGCATGTGCCTCTGCAGTTTGGAGAGCTTTAGGCTGGACGCTTTGCTGCTTGCCTGAGATGTGGAGCCAGGACCTTGGGCAGGGTGCAGAGGGCCGAGGCAGCAGTCGTGCTGATCCCCCTCTCCAGAGGGTCCCCTGTACAGCAGATTCACTCACGTGGTGCTTCTCAACCTTGGCCACCCATTGAAATAATCTGGGGAACTGAAACATTCTAATAACTGGGCCCCACCCCCCAGAATTCTGGTGTAATTTGTATGGGAGTGGCCTGGATAGGGAGATTAAAAACTTTTCCCAAGCAATTCCAGCGTGCACCTAGCTTCAAGAACTACGCGTAAGGAGGTTTCTGGCCATTCTTGTGTGGCAGGATCACAGTGCCCAGGGGAGCTGACGAGCAGAGGAGAAGTGTCCCTTTCCAGCTGCTTCTGCTGTTGGAGAAGATGCAGGACAGCCGGCAGAAAGCAGTGCGGCCCCTGGAGCTGGCCTACTGCCTGCAGAAGTACAACGTGCCCCGTAAGACACCCTCCTGATCTGAAGGGCGTGGGAAGCTTACAGACAGATAGAGGAGAGGAGCTAACACCAATGAAGCAACAAGAAGCAAGTTAGGTAGCCTGGACCTCTCGGATGATAGAGACATTTGTGTAAGAGGCACACATTTTTGGAGGTGCAGAATTGATATTATTTATGGACATTTTATTTCCATATCACCCTTTTTCTGCTTCTCAGTGGAGTAGCGAAGGCATCTCCTCCAAGCTTAATCAGCCATAGTTAAGGAATGGCAGGAAAACAGAATAAAGGAATAAAAGACAGAATGTTCTGCAAAATAATTCATAAGTAGGTTAGGTGTTTTTTTTAGATAGCTATATTGAGATGTGCATCACATACTGTAAAATCCATCCATTTAAAAACATACAATTCAGAGGTTTGTAGTGTGTTCACAGAGACATGCCTCCATCATCACAATCTATGTTCATCACATTTTCCTCACTCTCAAAAGAAATCCCATACTTAGGGTTTTCCCTTGGGTATAACACATTGCTTTTCTCTTTCTGCTTTCAGAAGTCTTTGTCTTTAACTTTTGAAACTGCTTATGATGTGGCTTGGTGTGGGCTGCCTGAGATCAGTCTTAGGGTGTCCTTTGGGCTTCCTGGATGTAGATTTCTATTTCCTTCCCTGGGTTGGGAAGTTTTCAGTCATTACAGTTATGTGTTGCTTAACAACAGAGCTACGTTCTGAAAAAGGCATCAGTAGGTGATTTTGTCGTTGTGTGAACATCATGGAGTGGACTTCACTAACCCAGATGGGGCAGCGTACGAAACACCTCAGCTGTATGCTATGGCCACTGTGCTGCTGTGGTCTGCCGTTGACTGAAATGTCAGTCTGCCCCCCGTGACTGTTACTTCCTTGGATAAGCTTTCTGTCTCTTCTCACTCTCCTCCTTCTGGCACTCGGATAATGCCTATTTTGGTCTGCTTGATGTCTCCTAAGTCTCTGAAGATATCTCCACTTCTTTTCATTCATTTTTATTTTTGCCTCTCTGAATGATTTCCAGTGGCCTGTCTTCTAGTTTGCGAATCCTTTCTTCCGCTTGATTTAGCCTGTTGAGCTTCTTTAGTGGACTCGTATTTCAGTGATTGTATTCTCCAGCTCTATTCTTTCTGTTTGGTACTTTGAACTTTTTTCTGTCTCTTTGCTGAAATTCTTACTTTATTCATGCTTTGCTCTTCTGGACCTGGTAAGCGTCTTCATGATCATTATTTTGAATAGTCTATAAAGTAAGTCCCTTATCTTCATTTCACTGGGGGCATTTTCTGGAGATTTATCTTGTTCTTTGGCTAGGAACATATTTCTCTGTTTCTTCATTATTCTTGATTCTGTTATTTCTGCACATTACGTAAGAAAAATACCTCTCCCAGTCTTGTCCCACTGGCCTTGTAGAGGAGACGAACTTACCAAGTAGCCCTGCCAGAGACTCGGAGCGCCTCTGGACCCTTTGTGCTTGTCCAAACTGCCATCCATGTTCTCAGCAGCCCTCAGGAGATTAGAATGTGTCAAGTCCTGACAGTGCCTCAGACAGAGGAGACAGAAGCCAGCCCGTTGAGATGCAGCTGGAGACATTGGGGTGTTACACGTGTGTTTCAGTTTATTCTATCCCCAGAAAAGCTGGGAGCAGGAGTTTATCCCCCACTGGCTCTGTGGTAAGCTGGACAGACGATCTGTGGCGAGTGCCTGCACTCCCGTTGAAAGTGCACAGTCCTTGGATGCGTTGCTTTGCTCTGTCACCCCAGGAGCCTAGCAAATGCTGACTCCTGCCTGCTTAGAGACGGACAGGTTAGTTGGAAGCTTGGCGCTATCTGTGGAGCAAACCAGTAGGAGCAGCTGTGGAAGTGCTCACCTACCCGTTCAGGGTCTCAGAGGAGTGCTGGTTTCCTGCTCTGTCAGCTCCCAGATGCATGGAGACCCCAGCGCAGCAGCTGCACGTGTGCAGACAGACGCCTTCTAGGAAGAAAGTGGGAGCCGGGCATTTCTGCCTGTTCATGCTGCACTGGGTCTGGGGGGTTAGCACTGGACGTGCGTGCATGCCCGTCTCAAACCTGTTCTTTGCTCCCTGTGTGCTTGTGGGACTCACAAATACAGAGCCTCGTCAACTCCCAAAGCTGGGTGAATGAGGAGCTAGTCCTTCATTTGAGAGGGCTAAATGTATGCTCAATGTGTGATGTTAGAGACCTGATTTTATCCTGGAGCAGGGGCTGGGAGAAGGCATGGGCCTTGCCCACATGCCTGTCCGGACTCCTGGAAATGTACTGTTTACCTGCCTCATTGGCTGCAGGTGCCGGCTAGTTATTAATAGAAGCCCATCCCTCGGGCAGCAGCTGGGAGAGCCCACAGACCTACCCTTGCAGGGAGAAATTGGGAGCCTGGCATTTCTGCCTGTTCGCTCTGTGCTGAGCACAGGGGCTTAGCTGCTGGAAGTGCTCACGTGCCCATTTAAAACTGCCTCTGTGCCCTCGGTGGTTGCAGAGGATTCATGACCGCTGACCCATGTCCACTCCTGGGGCTAGGTGACCTAGCAGCCAAACCCTTGAGTGGGAACTGCAAAAGCCGGGGCTCTGTGGGGTCCAAACCCTTCACTCTTCAGGAGAAAGGTGGGAGTCGGGGTTCCTTCCTCATCGTAGGTGCTGTGTCGAGGGTGCGGCTTGCGGTGAGTGTGTCTCAGCTGTTCCAGCTCCTCTCCGTGGGGGTGTTTTCCCCATTGCCCCATTGCAGGACTCTCAGCTAGTCTCTGGGCTTCTTTCAGAGCGAGTTGATCTGTGTGCAGGTGGGAGTTTTTCTGAGTGTCCACAGGTGAAGAGAGCACCAGGAGCCCCCTCTTCTGCCATCTCGCTTATGTCACCCTCTGATTGTTTTTACTGAATTTGATCCACTGATATTTTCTTGAGGACTTCTGCATTTATGTTCGTGAGAGATACTGGTTTCTAGGTTTTTTTCCTTATCTGTGTGGTCTTGGTATTAGGATCATGCTGGCCTCAGAGAAGGAGTTAGGAAGTGTTCTCTCTGCTTCTGTCTTCTGGAAGAGATTGTAGGGAATTGGTATAATTTTTCTCGTAAGTGTTTGGTAGACCCCGTCATTCACTAGGGAACCCACCTGGGTGTAACTGAGTACTCCCATTTTCTAAGACAGCTTATTTTTCTTCTTGTTACTGTCTTTTCACTTCTCCTCTTCGCTCCCCACCCTCCCAATCCCTGTGTTTCCTGTTCGCCCTTTAGAAATGTAAATATCACCTTTTACCTCCCCCTCACCAGACATTCCCTGCAGGGCAAAAGAATCTGTAAACTTGGGGATAGGTCGATTGAGGTTTGAGAACAGGGCCCCTTCTTCCAGCTGATCTTTCCTGAGACTTGGCAGATTTGCAGCCCGAAGCATTCCCACCAGGGAACGTTCCCCTGGGGGGGTGGGGGGAGAGTGGCCTCGAAACCCCTCAGGGGTTTACCTTTCACCCACTAGGAAGACACGGAGAAAGCGTGCTTACTCGGCCACTTTTAGTTTACTTCTGCCCAGGAAGGTGCCAACTCAGCTGCCAGGTACGCGATAATTGCCATTGCTCACTCCCCCTCCCCCACAACACGCCTTATGAAAATGTCCCTTTCTCCTCCAAAGGAGAAATGGCACGTGAAAAAGGCGGGATGCATCGTGCTCCTTCCCCAAGCTGGCTCCAGAATAAACGCGTGTTTTTGTATAAAACTCTTTTGTATTCCACTTTTTTTTGTATCAGAGTTAGTTGAACTCTGCACGCGGTGAGCAGCGAACCAGCTTTTCAGCTGCGTGGGCGCTACGTTCAGTTTTCCTTCCATGCTCAGCCTGGATAGCCTCAGTCAACCTGTCTCCAAGTTGATGGATTCTTTCTCTTACCAGCTCTAATCTGCTATTAATTCCCTCTAGTAAATGTTTCATTTCAATTATTGTACTCCTCAACTCAAGAATTTCTGCTTGGTTCTTTTTTTATTGTTTTTTCTTTATTGATACTCTTTATTTGGTGAGACAGCATTTTTGTACTTTCTTTTACTTCTTTTGACATGGTTTTCTTTAGTTCTTTTTTTTTTTTTTTTTTTAAGAGACGGGGTTTCACCATGTTGGCCAGGCTGGTATCGAACTCCTGACCTCAGGTGATCTGCCTGCCTCGGCTTCCCAAAGTGCTGGGATTACCGGCGTGAGCCCCCATGCCTGGTTTTCTTTAGTTCTCTGACATATTGTAACAGCTAAAGTCTTTGTTTAGTAAGGCCGGCATCTAGGGCTTCGCTGTGAAAAGTTCTACCGATTGCTGTTTTCCTGTGTGTGGCCATACATTTCTGTTTTCACTGTATGTCACTTCTGTTGGAACATGAACATTATAGATAATGTAAGGTGGCAGCACGACACCAGAGACCCCCACGCCAGGGTTTGTTGTTGCTGCTGTGTTGTTATTGTTCTTGTTGTTGTGGATCATCATTCAGTGACGACTTCCCTGAACTAATTCTGTTACATCTACATTCCTGTAGTGTGTAGCCACCGACTGCTCCATTTTGTTACTTTCATGGTCAGTTAATAAGTGGTCACAGTTTTCCTTAAATGCCTGAACCACTGAGTCTTCCAGTATTTGCGAAGGGGCTCTGTGTGTCTGTTAGGGCACACTTTCAAAGCGCAGACGGTTTATAATTCTGTATTCGCCTTCACTGCTTTCTTGCACGTGGCCTTGCAGTCAGCCAGAGGGGAAAGATGGGAGCCCTCTTGGGTCTTACCTGGGCATGTGCATGGCCTTCTAGATCCCCAGGAATATATCAGTGCTGTTCAAAGTCCCCTGTGAACATTCATTCCCCAGGCTGAGTGCAGTGGTGTAATCACAGCTCACTGTAGCTTCAACATCCTGGGCTCAAGTGATCCTCCTGCCTCAGCCTCCCAAGTAGCTCCGACGACAGGCATGCACCACCACACTCAACTAATTTTTTAAATTTTTTATAGAGACAGAATCTTGCTCTGTTGCCCAGGCTGGTCTCAAACTCCTGAGTTCAAGCTATCCTCCCGCCTTTGCTTCCAGAAGCGTTGGGATTATAGGCGTGAGCCACTACACCTGGCACTGGTGCTCAGGTTTGAAGAGGTGTTCTCAAAAATCAATACCAAACTTACTGTTTGTTTATTGATCACTTCATATGTAGTGCCAACTTAGCCTTTCGGTGGGGTGGGGGGCTAGGAATAGACAAAGCGGTGAGTGAGTGTGTGCATCTAGGTACCAGGGCATAAGAAGCGACCCTGAAGACTCACTAATGGGCTGTTCCTTTTCTCTGTGGCCAGTGTTTGTCCAGCATGATGCTGCCCAACTCTACCTCAAAATCTGGAACCTGATTAAGGACCAGATCGCTGATGTGGACTTGGTAAGAACCTGGGACCAGGGCGCCTGGAAGCTCGAGATGCTGCTCATTTAACTCATTCGGCTGTTGTCCCTGGAGTGTGTAGACGGAAAGAGTGAATCCACATAAAATGCTTATCACAGTTTCGTAATCTTGTTCCTGGGATTATTTTTCACCTTTGTGAGTAGGACAGAGAGCATTAGTGGCTACTGTTTCTGCAGCTTCTGTCTCTTGGCTCCAACCTCTGGCAGTTGGCCTGGCCTGGCTTCCGGTGGTGCTTCTGTCTCACCTCTCTCCTCCGTCTTGCAGGTGGGGAGGCTGCAGGCCTTGTATATGATCCGGATGAAGGACTCTTTGATCTGCCTCAACTGTGCCGTGGAGAGAAGCAGAAACAGCAGCATGCTGACCCTCCCACTTTCTCTTTTCGATGTGGACTCGAAGCCCCTGAAGACCTTGGTAAGGGGATTCTCCTGGTATTTGCTGCTCCCGTATGTGTTAATCCATCGTCTGTTGTCATAACTCAGTGTCTGAGAGTAGGTAATGTATTTCTTACACTTCTGGAGGCTGGGAAGTCAAGGTTGAGGGGCTGCACCTGGTGAGGGCCTGCTGGCTGGTCCCGAGGCGAGGCGGTGCGGGGCATCACATGGCGAGGGGGCCGAGCGTGCTAATGTGCCAGCTCAAGTCTCTCTTCCTCTGCATATGAAGCCCCGTCCCACTCCCAGGATAACCATTAACCCATTAATCCATGAGTGGATTAATTCATTCATGAGGGCTGTGCCCTCATGACCCAGTGACCTCCCTCTATTTTTTTGGAGACAGAGTCCTCCTCTGTCTCCGGGGCTGGAGTGCAGTGGCGTGATCTCGGCTCATTGCAGTCTCTACCTCCCGGGTTCAAGCGATTGTCCTGCCTCAGTCTCCCAAGTAGCTGGGATTACAGGTGCCTGCCACCACGCCTGGCTAATTTTTGTATTTTTAGTAAGGGCGGGGTTTCACCACGTTGGCCGGGCTTATCTCAAACTCCTGACTTAAGTGATCTGCCTGCCTCGGCCTCCCAAAGTGCTGGAATTACCGGCGTGAGCCAATGTGCCCCCCTCAATCGTCTCTCAAAGGCCCCACCTGTCCATCCAGCCACACTGGGGATTCAGTTCCAAGCTGGCATTTGGGGAGTACAAACACTGAAACCATATCAGCACACAGCACAGTGTTGCCAGTTCCTCCTGCCTCTGGGATCTAGCACTGGTTTCTGAGGAGTTGCTTATTTCATTTTCGTGGCTCTGCCAATTTCTCCTTTGTTTTGGCAAAAATCTCTTTCCCTCCTACCTCCTCTTCCCTCATACTGCTGGCCTAACAGGAGCCCCCTCCTGCTTCATTCCTCCAGTCAGGAGGTGACCTTTGAGATCCTGCCAAGTGGACCACACCAGGCCAGGCATTAAGAGGGATATGAAGGGAATCAGAAGAAAAGCTGAACCCCTCAGCTGCAAAGTGTGGGGAGGCTGTACCTGGTACAATTGGGGGTCTGTGTCACTGCCCAAAAATCTCTCTCATGTTCAGTGTTAATCCCCAATGTTGGCAGTAGGGCCTGATGGGAGGAGATGGGGTCATGGGGAAGGGTTTCTCATGGTTTGGCACCATCCCCCATGGTACTATCTTTGTGACAGTGAGTTCTTATGAGATATTTAAAAGTATGCAGCCAGGCTGGGCGCAGTGGCTCATACCTGTAATCCCAGCACTTTGGGAGGCTGAGGCGGGCGGGTCACCTTAGGTCAGGAGTTCGAGTCCAGCCTGGCCGACATGGTAAAACCCTGTCTCTACTAAAAATAGAAAAAATTAGCCGGGCATGGTGATATGGCCTGCAGTCCCAGCTACTTGGGAGGCTGAGTCAGGAAAATCGCTTGAACCCGGGAGGTGGAGGTTGCAGTGAGCTGAGATCGTGCCACTGCACACCAGCTCCCCACTTGCTCTCTTGCACCTGCTCCTCCCGTGTAAGATGCCTGCTCCTGCTTGGCGCTCCGCCATGATTGGGGCTTCCTGCGGCCTCCCCGGAAGCAGATGCCACCATGCTTCCTGTCAGCCTGCAGAGCCATGAGCCAATCAAGCCTTTTTTCTTAGAAATTACCCAGTCTCAGCTATTTCGTCACAGCGGCGTGAGAACAGATGAGTACAGTACTTGAGGTGGGAAATGCCAACGCTGCCTCTTCCCTGTTCTCTTGGGTGGGGCAGGAGGACGCCCTGCACTTCTTCTTCCAGCCCAGGGAGTTATCGAGCAAAAGCACGTGCTTCTGTGACAACTGTGGGAAGAAGACTCGTGGGAAACAGGTACTGATTCCCTAAATCAGACTCAGCTGTCCCTCGGTGCACACAGCGTGTTGGTTCTAGGACACCTGCGTTTACCAAAATCCACACACGCTCAAGTCCCCCAGTCAGCCCTGCGGAACCCACGTATAGGAAAAGTCGGTCCCCGATCTATGTGGTTGTGCATCTGGAGTATTGTATTTTTGATGAGCGTTTGGTTGCAGATGTGGAACTCGTGCTTATGGGGGAGGGCAGACTGTATTTATTTAAAACTATTTGTGTATTCACTGGACCCACACAGTCCAACCCCATGATCTCCAGGGGTCAACTGCCCTTCACTAGTCTGGGGTTGCCCCCTCTGGATTTCCTGATAGAATTGTCAGAGGCCCTGAGGGGACCTCGTGGTGGGTGAGAAAGGGAATCTGGGTCTGGCTAGTATCTGGGATCCCGTGGTTCTGATCTCTAGAGCCATGGATGTGGCTTCTCAGGTCACATCACTGAGAGGGACCAGAGGAGAAGGCCTGAGAGCAGCCGGCAGGGCATTTCCCTATGGGTGAGACAAGCTCCCTGGAGCAGACGCCGTGGCTCCCTGGGTCCTGGCACCTGTACAGAGCCCTGTGCCCTTGTGCCTCTTGTGGGGACCCCGTGATGTAGAATAGCCACATTTTGCATTATTCTCAGAGGAGCTCAGCAGATTCAGCGAATGGGAGCCTTGAACTCCGCGATGTCACCCTGCGTCCTCTTTTCTGGGATGAACGTGCCACTGGTCCTGATATTTCTTTCATGACCATTTTCCAAGTGGACTTTATCTCCAGAGTGATTTTGCTTTTTCAGGTCTTGAAGCTGACCCATTTGCCCCAGACCCTGACCATCCACCTCATGCGATTCTCCATCAGGAATTCACAGACGAGAAAGGTCTGCCACTCCCTGTACTTCCCCCAGAGCCTGGATTTCAGCCACGTGCTTCCAATGCAGGGAGAGATCCGTGACGCTGAGGAGCAGGTGGGATGTTCTGACTCCGCCATCCTGCCTCTCCCCAGATGCTACGTTTTTCCTGTTTTCCCTTCCCTCATCCCCAGTCTGCTAGAAGCCACCCATTCCTCAGTGACTGCCCAGCCTGAAAGACTTTCTTCTTTCTAAATACTGGATTTGTGTTCATATGCCTCACAGCACTGAGGGACGGAATCCCGAATTCAGTAGGCTTCTTTGGAAATAACACGGAATACATAGAAATGCATAGGCAAACATGTCACTCTGTGTTCTTAGTACCAACCAAACTTTCTTACTCAAATGGCTTGTGCCCACTTTGAGGATAATCACAAAGTGGCCAGGTGACTGGACCACACTTAATCAGAGTAAAGTTTAATTCACTTGTCCTGAGTCAATAACTTATTGAGAGATTCAGAGAAAAAAAAAAAAAGTGACACCAGGCCAGGCGATGTGGCACCTGGAAAGGCTGAGGCAGGAGGATCACTTGAGCCCAGGAGTTCGAGACCTGCCTGGGCAACATAGTGAGACCCCATCTCTAAAAAAAAAAAAAAAATTAACTGGCTGGTAATCCTAGCACTTTGGGAGACTGAGGCAGATAGATCACAAGATCAGGAGTTCAGGACCAGACTGGTCAACATGGTGAAACTCCATCTCTACCAAAAAATACAAAAATTAGCTGGGCATCATGGCTCATGCCTGTAATCCCAGCTACTTGGGAGGCTGAAGTAAGAGAATTGCTTGAACTGGGACCTGGGAGGCAGAGGTTGCAGTGAGCCGAGATTGCACCACTGCACTCCAGCCTGGGCTACAGAACAAGACTCCATCTCAAAAAAAAAAAAAAAAAAACGAGCTGGGTATGGTAGCACACACCTGTAGTCCCAGCAACTTAGGAGGCCAAGGTGGGAGAATCATTGAGCCCAGGAGTTTGAGGCTGCAGTGGGCGGCGACCTATCACTGTACTCCAGCCTGGGCGACAGCACAAAATCCTGTCTCTACAAACAAAACAAGAAAAAATACAAATATCTTTTCTCCATAGATTTGAAGTGCTGCACAGCAGATTTTGTATCCCCATACGTGCGGGTCTATTTTAGGAGGGTCTCCTCTGTTTTTTGGTGTGTTTGGCTCTTTATGCTCTAGAACCATGGCATTTAGAAAATGCTCCTCTTATAACATGGTGTCTTTATGTACTTAGGCCATACACATTTCACGGGATTCTCTTTTTCTTTCATTCTAGTTCTTTATATTTCTACCTGCACATTCTGCCTGATGAAGTATATTTAAAATTGTTTTTCTCTTTAAGAAGACTTTATTGGCTGGGTGCGGTGGGTCACGCCTGTAATCCCAGCTCTTTGGGAGGCCACGAGGCTTGCTTGAGTCCAGCAGTTTGAGCCCAGCTGGACAACAGAGCAAGACTCTGTCTTTGCAACAACAAAGGCTTTGTTACGGAACATTGCAAATATATACCAGAGTGTCTAGAGAAGAATTAGACAGTGCATCCCAGCTGTGACCATGACAAAACTCATGGCAGGTCTTGCTCTTCCTATAAACGACACTCTTTCTTCATCCAACCCTGTACTGGAAACACTTCATTATGCGTCCCTTAAAAATAAACACTCAAAACATGATCAAGTCCATCTGGCAATCCCTGATAGCATCAAATATCTGGTCAACGTGTAGACATCCTGACTATTCTACAATCCATGTGGTTTGTTTGAATCTAGATCCAAACAATGCCTACCCTTGCATTTGGTTAAGTTTCTTTCCTTTCTTGATTAAGTTTCCTTTAGATTTCTGTTGCTTTTCTTTTCCTTGCTGTTGATTTGGTTGAAGACTTTTTAAATATGCTAGAACTGCCCGGCTGGTGTCATTCACTGTGTTCCTCTAACCCTTTTATTTCTTGTAAACTAATATCAGGTACAGATATTGCATTTTACAAAGTCCCGCACAAGGTCCGCACATGGAAACGGGATAACTGGAGCCTGCACTGTGGGTGACTCAGCTTTGCGTGTGACGCCCTTGCCCTCTGTCTCCCCTCCCCCTACAAAGACTTTTTTGGCTGTGTATGGTGGCTCAGGTTATGGACACTCCCGGGCTTGTGGAGAAACAGAACTGTGTTCTGATGACCCCCACCCCTCCCCGGGGGTGGTTCTAATCTTGCCTGGCTTTGGGGGCTGTCTCATGACCTCCCGCCTTCCGTCTCCCGTGTGCTCTGCTCTGCCAAGCTGCTGAGCCTTTGCAGTTCAGGATCCGCACTCAGGAAAGCCCCTCCTGGAAGGTGCCCGCCGGCCATGGGGTGGGACTGTTGTCTAGTATTCTGAAGTCCCGTAGACGGCCCTAGGGTGGGCAGGTATGAAGGTGTGGTGCCGTCGTGTTTGTGTGGTGGGTGAAATGTCTCGTGCCCGTCTCTTTCCAGCCTGGAGGGCAGTATGAGCTCTTCGCTGTGGTTGCACACGTGGGAATGGCGGACTCCGGTCATTACTGTGCCTACATCCGGAATGCTGTGGACGGAAAATGGTTCTGCTTCAATGACTCCAATATTTGCTCGGTGAGAAACGTCATCCACAATCGCCTCCTGCCCAGGATGGGCCACCTCTAACAAATGCTTGGCCCTGGGCTGCATGGATCTCTGAGATCAACACATTGTGGACCCGCTGTCTGGGTGTGGGGCCTTTTATGAGGGTTCAAGACTTTTTCGGCCTGGAGTCCCCATGTGGTTTGCACCTCTGTTCACTTCCCTCCACTTCTAAGGTTTTGGTGCTCTAGGCTCGTGTCCTGCAGCTTCATGCTTTGTGGGAAATGTCTAGAGAGCAAGCAGAGTTAGAAATGTGTAAGTTAGGATCTGGGATAAGCATGACCGGGTTTAAACACAGGGACAAAGGCCCTAGAAAGACTTTATTGCACATGACATCTTGCCACTGATACTCCAGGCTCTGCGGAGTTGCTAGGGGTGGGCTTGTCTGGAGGATGAGGGGCACATTCTAGCCCCCTGTCCTCTGTGGGTGCTCACAGTGTCAGCTGATGGCTGCTTAACCCCGTTTGTTTCCGGCTTCCAGGTGTCCTGGGAGGACATCCAGTGTACCTACGGAAATCCTAACTACCACTGGTAAGAAACGTACTTGGAATAATGGGAGCCCGATGAGCTCATATAGGGTCCTTGGAGCTGCATGAAATGCCCGTGGATCCCCCTGTGATTGACATGCTGATGGCTCACGGTCCGCCTCATCTTCGGCACTCACCCTGCTCCCCGACTTGTCTCACACGTCACACTCCAGGAATATTAAAGCAAAGATCACAACTGTTTCTTTAAATGTTATTTTTAGAGATGGGTTCTTGCTTTGTTGCCCAGGCTGGAGCACTGTGCTGTGTTCGGAGCTCACTGCAGCCTTGAACCTCTGAGCACAGGCGATCCTCCCACCTCAGCCTCCTGAATAGCTGGGACTACAGGCATGCACCACCATGCCTGGCATATTTGATTTGATTTTTGAGACGGAGTTTCACTCGTTACCCAGGCTGGAGTGCAATGGCGGGATCTCAGCTCACTGCAACCTCTGCCTCCTGGGTTCAAGCGATTCTCCTGCCTCAGCCTCCCGAGTAGCTGGGACTACAGGTGCGTGCCACCATGCCCAGCTAATTTCTGTGTTTTTAGTAGAGACAGGGTTTCACCATGTTGACCGGGATGGTCTCAATCTCTTGACCTTGTGATGCACCTGCCTCGGCCTCCCAAAGTGCTGGGATTAAAGGCGTGAGCCACCGCGCCCGGCCACTGGTTTTTAAAATTGTTTGCTTACGTAACTTGCCATAACATTAGACTATGAACTCTTTTGGGGGAAGGATTACTTTTTTCATATTTCTTTGGCTTACATTAGTAAGTATCAATAAATATGTTTATAACCAATGAGCACAGAGGAGAAGCTGGAGAGAAAGAGGCTGGATGAAGTTAAAGCAGAGAGACTTTGTAAGTTTCTTAGCTGAGCTTTGAGGTTGTACATCAGAAATGCTACATCAGGTGATTTTCAGCTACAGAGATAGGCCCGGTCATTTGAAAAGTAATGGATTAGGTGAAGCTCTCGTTTGGAATCTTCGTTCTGCTTTTCATCTTTCTCTCCTGTTTATTCTGAGCATCCTCTTAGACACCCAATCTCTGCCACTGAGTGGCTGCCATTGATTTCCCTGTTACTGAGATCAGAGTTTGGCAGCCTTCCTCTGTAAAGGGCTGGAGAGAAAGTTCTTCAGGCTTTGTGGTCTGTACAGTGTCTGCTGCAGCCACTGAACTCTGCCCTGTAGAGCAGAAGCAGCCACAGACCGTACCTGGGCGAATGAGCGTGGCTGGGCCCAGGTAAATTTATTTCCAAAAAGGGGCTTTGAGGCTGGGTGTGGGCTCACACCTTTAATTCCAGTACTTTGGGAGGCTGAGGCAGGAGGATCACTTTCGGCCAGGAGTTCAAGACCAGCCTGAGCAACAAAGCAAGACTCATCTCTACAAAGAAATTTAAAAGTC
>NW_022437135.1:1096047-1113417 GCF_009761245.1 Sapajus apella
ACTTTGGGAGGCCGAGGCAGGAGGATCACTTTCGGCCAGGAGTTCAAAGACCAGCCTGGGCAACAAAGCAAGACCCATCCCTACAAAGAAATTTAAAAGTCAGGCCGGGCGCGGTGGCTCACGCCTGTAATCCCAGCACTTTGGGAGGCCGAGGCGGGTAGATCACGAGGTCAAGAGATCGAGACCATCCTAGTCAACATGGTGAAACCCTGTCTCTACTAAAAATACAAAAAATCAGCTGGGCGTGGTGGCGCATGCCTGTAATCCCAGCTACTCAGGAAGCTGAGGCAGGAGAATTGCTTGAACCCAGGAGGCAGAGGTTGCGGTGAGCTGAGATCATGCCATTGCACTCCAGCCTGTGTAATAAGAGCGAAACTCCGTCTCAAAAAAAAAAAAAAAGATAAAAATAAAAGTCATAGCTAGGCATGATGGTACACACCTGGAGTCCTAGCTACTCAGGAAGCAAAAGCTGATGCAGGAGGATCACTTGAGCCCAGGAGCATGAGGTTGCAGGTGAGGTGGTATTGTGCCAGTGCTCTCCAGCCTGGTGACATGGCAAGAACCGGTCTCATCAAAAATGAACCAATGCATATTCTCACCTACAAATGGGAGCTAAACACTGGGTACTCATTGACTTAAAGATGGCAGCAAGAGACACTGGGAACTGCTGGATGGGGAGGGAGGGTTGAAAAACTGTGTGTACTAGGCTTATACGCTCGTGACGAACCTGCACATGTGCCCGCCCAATCTAAAATACAAGTTGAAAGTTCATTTAAAAACCGGACAGGGCTGCATTTGGCTTGTGTGCCTGGAGCTTATTAGCCTCTGCTTTAGATATTAACTAACAGAAACTTAGTGCTTATCTTCCCAGGCCGCCTATTTTGTTGTTCTCTGAGGTGATGGATAGACAAAGGCTCGATCCAGCTGCCTGGATGTTTGCTGACACTTGTCCCGTCATGGATGAATGAAGCATCCTTTTCTGACGAAGCTTTCATGCTGCTGTGCTGATGCGTCTTCTCTTCCCTCTAGGCAGGAAACTGCGTATCTTCTGGTTTACATGAAGGCGGAATGCTAATGGATGTGCCCAAAACCTTCAGAGATGGACACACTGTCATTTTCCACTTCCATCCTGGATCTATGGAGCCTTCTAAGGGATTTCACAATGAGGAGAAGAATCGTTTTCCAACTATATAATTGAGCCTTATTTATAATCAGGGATATTATCAAAATATTTAACGCGGAAACCCTGAATGACCTGATCAGTCAGGATGGACGCTTTCACCAGCGGACCCGGCCATGTGGCTGCTGGGTCTTGGGTGCTCTCTGCTGTGGTCAGCCCTTTAGTTAGGAGCCTGTGGGAGGTCCAGGTGCTCCAGGGAGGAGAGCAGTGGCAGTGGGGGGCATCTGGATGCTAAGGGTCAGTGGCAGTGGGTATTTCAGTATTTCACAACTGCTGTGCCCAGACTTGTGTGTACCGGCTGAATATCAGTGCTGTTTGTAATTTCTCAGTTTTAGAACCAGTATTAATCCATATAAATCAAGCATTTTGTAACTGTTTGCAAATATTTATTGACAATCTGTTCTCCATAAGAGTGTGATAGCACAATAATGAATAAAGTTCTTTTCCACAGAGGAGTTTGTGGTTTAATGGGGGTCAGTAGGCCTTGTGCTATAGGAATTCAAAGGACAGGGAAGTCACTTCTGTTGTGGGGTCCTGGGAGGAGGCTCCAGGCTGGAAAGGCTTAGGGTGGAGACCCCGATAGGGATGGCGTAAGGAGTAGACTGGCTGCAAAAGGCCGTGCTCAGCATTTGGGAGCATCCACAGACTCAGCTCTTCTCCTCCAGGGGTGGGGAAGGCTGCGGATGGGAAGGCAGGTGGAGCTCAGCACATGGAGGCATCCAGCAAGGCTTGGAAGCTTGCACCTGAGCTGGTGGGTGGTGAGGAAGCCCTGAAGGGGCGTGAGAAGGAGAGGAGCGCTCAGTTGTGTTCTGCTGACATCGATCTGCTGCTGGGGTTAGAGACAAAGCCATCACAGTCACTAGCGTCACTTTGGGGAAAGAGTGGACGTGGCTGGTGAGAGAACAGGGGCCCAGGGAGAGCCCAGCACCAACCTGGGAGGTGAGCCCCCTGGGTGTGAGCACCCCCACTTTACAGATGACGTGATGGAGACATTCAGATGTTGAACTGTTGTTCAAGATTCCTCACTTGATAAGCGGCAGACCAAACTCCTAACTGAAGATGTAGGTCATTTCTTTACTGTTTTATTTGTGTTGTTAACAATGATTAGCCATATAAGAGTAAATTATTGTAAAATCTTCAGACAACGTAGATGAGGAGGGAATCCCTTCCTTGGAGCTTGCCCTTGTCAGACGGCTGGATGAGTGTCCTGGGGCGTCCAGAACTAACTGCCAGGGACTGGGTTTCTTGCGATGACAGAAACGCATGGTGTCCCAGCGCCAGAGGCTGGAAGCCCACATTCGAGGGGTACAAAGGGCTGGCTCCTGAGGCTCCGGAGGAGGCCGGTTCCCTGCCTCTCAGCTTCTGCTGCTTGCCAGCAGTTGTCGTTCATTCGCTTACCACTGTGTCACTCCAGCCCCACCTCCGCCTGCACGCGGCCTTCTCTTTTCTTTGCAGAGATGAGGTCTTGCTCTGTTGCCCAGGCTGGAGTGCGGTGGTGCGATCATGGCTCACTGCAGCCTTGAACTCCTGTGCTCAAGTGATTCTCTTGCCTCAGCTTTCTTAGTAGCTGAGACTACAGGCACATGCCACCATGCCAGCCTACTTTAAGTTTTGTTTATTTTTGTAGAGATGGAATCTCAGTATTCCTCAGGGTGGTCTTGAACTCCTGGCCTCAAGCAGTCCTCCTGCCTCAATCTTCCGGAGTGCTGGGATTGCAGGTGTGAGCCACCGTGCCTGGCCAGTTCTGGTTATATCTACACAGGCATCAATCAGTCCTCAGGGCTCAGCAGCCTCCAAGGACATGATAGATGAGGAAGGACGTGATGGCCCCATCCGTGCCAGCCCAGGATCTAGGGTGTCTGTGGTCTGAGAGCTTCTGGGTGGTCACTGGGTCCATTCAGCCTCAAGCCCAGCTCCACTGAGCAGCTCCGAGTGAGGTTGCCTTCCCTCCAACTGCTCGTGTCAGTCTCTGGGACTGTCCTCTCCCGAGGCTCAGAGGAATGAGGTCTCTCCTCACCCCAAGGCCATCTGCTGCTCATGCCCAGACTTCAGTGGGCCTGAGGACACTTGGAGATGAGGGACATTCTCACATGAAGACCCATGCTGCAGAGTACTGATGGAGGATTAGGGATTCATGCAGGGGCCCTGTCCCCCCTCTGGGAACATGGGCCAGCTGAACTGATCTGGGGCGGCAGGACCCCTCTTTTGTTGGGGGACAGTTCAGCTGGTTGGGATTGTCATTGACCATGGTGACAGGATTAGGTTGGGTATCACAGAGGCCCTGGACCCTTAGGTGTGTGGGGAGCTTTGCTGAAAGCACAGAGTTCATGGCTTCATCCCCACCCCCCGTTTTGGGTTTTCAGGTCCCCTGCAGGGCATCGTCTTTGTGGCTGGAGCAGCCTGGCTCTGTCCTCAGGCCCTGTCCTGCACAGGGTCATTGTGGGAATACTGGGCTCATGCCCATCACAGAAGGGACTCCTTTGGGGCCCGGATGCAAACTAGACCATCCCAAGGAGGCTGTCACCATTTTGGTGACACTTTCCAGGGTGGCCTGGTGGTGTCAGGCTCCTGGTCAGGAGGGTGAGCTTCCCTCCGCCTCAGCCATTCACCTTGGACTGAGGAAGGCAAGTGGGGTTGACACAGGGGTGACTTCTAATGAATGGGGAGGCTGCATTTGTTCCTCAGCCTGAGGCTGTCAAGAAGAATGAGGTCGGAACACTCCGCCTGTGCCTCTCTCCCTGCTTGCCTCCTCCAGGCAGCCCGGGGCTGTCGCGGTGCGCAGGTGCCGAGCCCTGCCTCGCCGGCCATGGGGCGCCGTGGGGCGCTGGTGGTGGCGAGGGCGCGGGGCGGTCGCCATGGGCCTGGTAGGGCTGCAGGAAGAGAACGCGGTTACACATCACAAAGTCAAATGCCAGGGGAAACCATTAGCCGGAATCTACAGGAAACCAGAAGAGAAAAGAAATGCTGGGAACGCAGCACGGAGCGCCGTGAAGTCCGAGGAACAGAAGATGAAAGATGCCAGGGGAGGTCCCCTGGCACCTTTTCCAAACCAAAAATCAGAAGCAGCAGAACCTCCAAAAACTCCACCCTCGTCTTGTCATTCCGCCAATGCAGCCGTCGCCAAAAAAAGCCCATCAAGGGCAAACAGGCCCACCCCAAAAAAAAGCTCAAGGAAAAAAACGCAACAGAATTGCAGACTTAAGGATTTCTACCCTGTCTGAAGGAGCTCCAGGAAGAGTAACACTGAACTGCAGCCTGAAGAACGAAAAAGAATAGATGAATTGATTGAAAGTGGGAAGGAAGAAGGAATGAAGATTGACCTCATCGATGGCAAAGGCAGGGGTGTGATTGCCACCAAGCAGTTCTCCCGGGGTGACTTTGTGGTGGAAGACCACGGGGACCTCACTGAGATCACTGACACCAAGAAGCGGGAGACTCTGTGCCCACAGGACCCTTCCACGGGCTGCTACATGTACTATTTTCAGTATCTGAGCAAAGCCTCCTGCTTGGATGCAACTAGAGAGACAAATCGCCTAGGAAGACTGATCAATCACAGCAAAGGTGGGAACTGCCAAACCAAACTGCACGACATCCACGGTGTACCTCACCTCATCCTCATGGCCTCCCAAGATCGCGGCTGGGGAGGAGCTCCTGTATGACTATGGGGACCGCAGCAAGGCTTCCACTGAAGCCCACCCGTGGCTGAAACATTAACCAGCGGACCCTGCGCCCTCCCACCCCACTGTCCCTTCTCCAAAGCACAAAGTGCCCTCAAAGGGAATTGATTTTTTTTATCACACACTTAATCTTAGCAGATTACTTCAGATGTTTTTAAAAAGTATACTAAGATGCCTTTTCACTGTAGTATTTAAATATCTGTTATAGGCTTCCAAGGTGAACTTGAACGGATGGCCTTATATTACCAAAACTTTTATGTTCCAGTTGTTTTTGTACTGTTTTTGCATACAAGTCGAATGTTTGTGCTTCCCGTGCATGCAGTCCAAGACTCAGCACAGGTTTTAGAGGAAACAGTCAAACATGAACTAGGAAGCCAGGGGAGCCTCCTTTCTCCAGTGGAAGGGCTGGGACCTTCCCCCTGCACCCCGACGGCACCCCGAGGAAGATGCTGCCTCCCAAGGACCTGGATGGGATGTTTCCAAGCTCTTGTTCTCCTAACGTCTCCACAGGCGCTCATTGAAGTGTATGAATATTTTTAAAACGGTTTCGCAGTAAGCTAGTCTTCCCCTCTGCTTTCTTGAAAGCTTCCTGAGCCCCAGGCCCTGAGCACAGGCCAGGCATGGATTTCCTCTTCCCTAAGCTGCCGCTTTTCTGGGCACCTTGAATCACAAGGGCACGAAATCAAACTAGATGTGGGCAGGGAGAGTGTTGATTACCTGCCCTGCCGGGACAGGGTTTCCTGAAACTGGGTTAATTCTTTACAGAAATATGAACACTGAATTTATTTAAAAAATAATAAAAATTAAAAAAAATCAAAAAGAAAAAAGATTTAAAAAAATCACAGAAAACAACTTACATGTATATAAGTCTTGAAGTGAGTGAAGTGGCCTTTTTTTTTTTTTTTTTGGCTTCTTGTAGAAGAGATTGAGAATGGTACTCATCAAAAATAAAGTTTTGTAGTGGGACCAGAAATTACTTACCTAACATCCACCCCCATTTCCCCACATCCTTCTGGCGTTGAAAGTTCCAGACCTGCCGTCGAAGGCTTGTGTCTCACAGACACCTGGCGGCCCTCCTGTAAGGCCGCAGCCGTGAGCTGAGGCGTGAGCCTAGGAGCCCAGGACCCCTGACCCCAGCCACTGCTGCCAGCTTCAGAAAGGCGCCCAGGTGTGCAGGGGAGCGCATAGGACCCGGCAGCCCCCAGGAATCAAGGACAGGGCTAAGGTTTTCACCTTGACTGTGAGGGTAGGAGGAATAAGTGGCTGCCTCCTCCCTCCATTCACAGAACTGATTCTCACTCACTGTTCCTAGTCCAGGAGGCCAGGGCTCAGGAGCCGTGACCTGGTGTCTCCTGCCCACCCTGGTCCCAGGTAAATGTGAATGGAGACAGGTATGAGAGCCTGTCCTCATCTTTGATGCCCCCCACCCCACCCCAGGCCTCACGACGGTGCTACCTAAGAAAGTCTTCCCTCCCCCTCCCCCCCAACGCTAGCCTGGTCAGTTGTCAGTGAATTGGACGAGGATCCCACAGGAGTATAAATGTGAGATATATGTCTTGATTGTGCCTGTTTGTGGTTTCACTTTGTATTTAAACAAACAAGGAAATAAACTTGAAAATTATTTGTCATAAAAATGAAGCAAAAATTAAAATATCTATTGCCAGGCCAAAAAAAAAAAAAAAAAAAGAAGAAGAAGAATGAGGTCATCTTTGACATCTTGATTCCTTGCCCCAGAGGCAAGAGAGCAGGAAAGGGACTAGATTGTCACCAAGAATTAAAACAGGCATTTAAAATAACGTCCAGAATCTTTCATTACGGATGGTAGAATATACTGTTAAGAACATTAGGTGAATTATTGTAAATTCCATTTAGTAAATATGACTGAACTGAGTCTCAGGCTGGGATGGGGTGTCTGGGGACTTCCTGGTCCTGGTCCTTATTTCTCTAGGCAACTCCAAGCCTTCCGCATTTCTCCAGAGCCCCAATTCCGCTCTGACGTGCACACCCACCTGGTGTGGGGGCCCCCCAGCCACCCTGTGCCCTCTCAGGGCTGTGGCTCTGGCTGCATGCTGGGAGGATGGGGTCCTTGCTTGTCTTCCTCAGGGCAGAGGAGTCACAGGAGAAGCAGGTCTTTCTTTTCTTAAAAATGGTCTCTTGAATAACGTCCCTGTGCATTTTTGTTGATGGATCCCTGTCCCATCAAGGGTGAAGATGGGGACAGGTGGGGAGGGTGGCGAGGACCGCTTTGCCACGGTGGGACGTAGTATGTGACGAGAGGGAGAAGAGCCCTCAGGCCCACACGTGGGAGTCGAACCGTGGATGTGTGAACAGTGACTGGTGAATGGCAGGGACCAGCGGAGCCCTCAGGTCTCTGGACCATTGTGGAGTGTGTGGCCTGTGACCGGGAGAGGCACGAGGGGATGGCGCTGTGCTCCCTACACAGTTACTCGGTAAAGACCATTCACTCCAAGGAGCCAGGGCCTCCGGCTAGGCCCTGGGCTCACTGATGGGGGGACTCAGCATCTGGGTCCTCTCTGGCCCAGCAGAGTCCCTGAGCAGGGACCTTTGCATGGTCTCGGCAGGTGCGTCCTCTCCGGGCTCCCCCAGTGGATAAAGCAAACCTTCCCCCTCCTGGGTCTGCAGCGTGAGCCCAGCCCAAGCCCCAGGGCTCAGGGAGGGCTGGGCAGTCCCAGACAGAAACACATCTGCAGAAGCAGCCCCTCCTCTGGAGAGGGTGGAAGGAAAGGAGGCCTGGGCATTCCCGCCCCATGGCGGGGTCAGGGGCTGAGTCCACCGGCCTGGGCTGCTCTCCTCGTGCTCCTCGCTCACTGCACAGGTCTGGCAGGCCTTGAAGACCAGATTTCAGTTCCCAGCTTGTGTCAGCTCCTGCGCCTCAGACCCCCTGAGCCTTACACTAGTGTGTGCCCACACTCACCCATCTGCGCCTGCAGGCTCCCTCTCCCGGCCTGTGCTGACTTGGACACTCCCCACCTGTGTGTCCCCGGGGGCGTCTCAGGCTCACCTGCACCCTGTGCTGACTCGGCCACTCACTGCCTGTGTGTCTCCAGGCATGTCTCAGGCTCACCTGCACCCTGTGCTGATACGGCCACTCCCTGCCTGTGCATCCCCGGGTCATCTCCTCACCTGCACCCTGAGCAGTGGCTTCCATGTCGGTGACTATATGACATGATGGGACACCTCCCTGGTTCCTCCTGAGATACGACCCAGAACTCAGGCAAGTACCAGGGCTCCGGCTGAGTCTGATTTTCACTGAGCTACCGCTCTTGGCAGTGGAAACTGCTTTAGCTCCTCACCATGTTGACAAAAAGTGTGTAAGACAAAACCCCTGGACCCAGAGACAGTGGCTGCGGGTGTCTTTCCACTAACTTCTGTGGAGCCCCTGAGGAGCTGCCTGCCTCAGTGAGACATGCCCACGAGCAGGAGAGAGACAGGCAAACAGGTGGTGCCTGATCACAAGGCAGCCTTGGGCATCTGAGGAACGCAGAGACGGACCAGGCAACCCAGCCCAATGCCCAGCCCTCTAGGATCTGGACTAAATTAGCAGGAGTCAGAACTGATTTCTGTGCCTGGAAATTCTGATCAGTACAGCCACATCCATCCACACATGCACTTCAGCATCTGATTCCGCACAGGGAGCCCGGTGTGTCCAGTGATGCGTCCAGGGCTGACGTGTCGGCACTCACCATGCACACGGACACACTCCTCTGTCCCAGCCAGACGACATGTGAGGGGTACATGGCCACTAACCACCCTCACTGCAAACAGCCCCCAGACTTGCCCTCCTCTTCTTTCCATGGCCACTGCCTTCCTCAGGCCTCTCGCTGTCTCCTAAGGCTCTCGGGTCTTAACGCAGCTCCATGTGCCCCTGCTCCTGCTGTGGGTTCCCTTCTCCAGGGACTCCTCTCCAGGGAGGACGATCTCCAGACATCAGAGCAGCCCACGGCCCTTCACAGCCTGACTCCTCCTCCCAGCCCCGTGGCCAGGCTCTCTGCTCCGCACCCTAGGCCAATCTCGTTAATAAGACAGTAAATTCTTGCTGATTTCCTACAAGTGCTGTGTTCCTCCAGCCCGAGAGTGTTTGCAAATGGAGGCTGTTGATGCATTTCTTCTTTATTATTTCTCTTTTTTCTTTCTGTCTCCTTTCCAATGAACTAACCTCCCTGGGAATTGCCTAAAGCCCTACACAAGGTGAGAAGTGGTCTCAGCAGATGGAGGGTGGGCAGCGTCTCTCACTGCAGGGCGCTGTTACGTTTTAGCTCCGCAATTAGTTTTCCTAGAACTCCCAGGACAGCACCTCAGCCACACAAACCATTTGGCACAGGACCCTGAAGTCGCTTGCATGAGTCCTTTTACAATATAAAAGCAGAGAATCTCTCCTGGTCACCCGCTGAGTGACAGCTGGTGATGGCAGCGCATGGTGGGCATGGCTGTGGTGCGGGGAGCAGGAAGGTGGGTCTGTGAGGTCCCCGCTGCCCTGGGCTTCCTGAGACCCGAAGTCCCCACAGCTGTGGGTCTTGTGCCTGCAGCCCAGACCTGCAGGGAAGACGGCGGATGGTGTCTGACACTCTGTGGGACCTGGCACTCTGAGGAAGGGGAATTGTGAACATTGGCTCATCTGCTCTACATTCCTCCTCCCTACCGAAAACATAAACTGCTCCGAGACAGGCCTCAGAGAGAAGAACCAGCCCAGAGACGGATGTGCGTGGAGAGCTGCCCTCTGGGTGTGGGGAGGTGCTGGGAGGAACGGAGGCCACTCACACCTGCCATGGAGGGAACGGCTCCCTGAGGCCACAGGGCATGGTCATTCCTCTCTCCCTCTCTCAACCCCACACACCCCTCTCTCCTCTCTGAGCACACACTGTCCTGGACTCTGCAGTTTCCAGCTTCTCTGTCCCTCCAGAAGGCAGGTCTCAGCATGTGCTGACCCAGCGGTCCTCAGGATTGAGCCTCGAGGAGGCAGAATCTCCACCCGCAGGGAACACCAGCAACATCGGGGTAACTGGCATCCTGCTGCCGTGACTCAGCTGGGAAATGCCTCAACATCTGCTCTGCTGGGACAAGCCTGCTCCGAATCCCAGGGCAGGTCTCGGCCCCAGTCAGCAGCTCAGCCTCCCAGAGCTTCCCTGGGCTCCAGTAAGTGCAGGAGGCCGATGATGACACTGACATGGGACAGCAGGCTCAGTGCTGATCACACAGTGCTCCAGAACACGGGAGAGGAAGCCCTAAACTCACCTGTGCTGTCAGGGCCGGGTCCGTCCCCCACTCCAGCCAGGCTGCGCCTCTGCTGAGTTCTTCCACCCCAACCCAGGGTACACGGCCTGACAGGCCTGAGAATGCAGTTCCCTCTTTTCTCCACCTCTCCATGACTCGGCCTTGGGCTGCTTCGATGCAAACAGCACAGTAGTTCTGTGTTGAAATCAGTGTTATTGAAGTAGCTTCATATGAAATCGTATGTGTCTATGTTAAGAGCACAGCTTGTGAGAAATGACTAATATGTCGAAATGGAAAAACAAATGTGTGTGAGTGACTCTGTGTGTGTGTGTGAGACTGTGTGTGTGTGTGTGTGTCTGAGAGTGCATGTGTGTGTGTGTGTGAGTGTGTGTGTGTGTGTGAGTGTGTGTGTGTGTGTGTGTGTGTGTGTGTGTGTAGAGAGAGAGACAAAGAGGGAAAATCTCTTAACTGCTCCACAACGAACGTACAGACTATCCCACCATCCCTGGCCCCAAGTACCAGGAATTTGCTTTCTGTCACTACAGATGAGATTTCTCTTGTGTAGGATTTCATCTTGTAGAAACACGTAACACGTCCTCTGTCTTACCGACCCTCTAGCCCTCAACACAGCAGCTTGGAAATTCACTCGTGGTGTTGTGTGTTTATGTTGCCCAGGGCTGCACTGGGTGGATGTATTTTAATCTATTCCCCTACTGGCCATCACTTGGGTTGTGTCCAGCTTAATCCATTATGAACAACCCTGCAGTGTCCCTTCCTCTGGAAACCATTATGTGGACACACAGTTTTGTTTCTCTTGGGCACTTCACTAAGGCTAGAATGAAATACCTTCGGACAATCTGTGTGAGCTTTGGGAAGAGTGAGCAAGCATCTGCAGAGCGGCTGTGCTCCTGGCAGCGGGTCTCAGAGGTGCGCTTGTCCACGTCCCGTCAAGAGATCTTCACGCTCGACTCCGTCTGCGCCACCACTGTGTTTGCATAATGAGACAGCATGACGACTTAATTTTCCATTTGAGACTCACGATGCTCTATACACGTCACATGCTTAGCGGGCATCTGCACAGATTCTCTGGCCAAGGGGCCGTGCGGCGCCCTTCTCACGTCTCCCTGTGCAGTCCCCCGTGGTTTTGCCAGCTTTGCTGCTGCTCTTCTTCCTGCGTCCTCCATGCTGGCCTGTGCGGGGCTCACTGGGAACAGGAAAGGCCAGCAGGAACAAGGGCAGCACCCTATGCCTCAGGGACCACAGCGGGCACCTTGGGCCAGGCTCTGCAGAGTGAGGACAGTGGGAAGACTCCTCCAGGCCTGGGTACCATGAGCCCACAGCGGCTGACATGCAGCGACTCAGTAGTGGAGACTGTCCCATGAGTCCCCTGGAAAGGAGCCGCTGTGTTTGAGCCCCACCCCACAGGGCTCCGGTGTGACCCCAGGCGCTGGGGCTGGCCCTGCGGGAGCGGGTCTAGAACAGCACCGCATTGGGCCGTCTACACTAAGGCCAGGCTCCTCCTGCTCAGCGTCCTGGCTGCCTGCACAGCTCGGGGGAGCTTCTGTGCTGGGGGAGGGCAGGCAACACGGAGCCTTCCTGCCCCTTCTCCCCTCCTGACCTTTTGGTCTCGCATCTGTTTTCAGGAGCTGCCTCCCAGGCTGCGGTGACTCAGGAAGCGTCACTGTCCACAGCTCAGTGCTGGGGCCGCCATACCAGCGCTCCACCCGCTGCGTCCATCAGAAGCCCAGTCCAATCTCTTCGCCCAGGGTCTCATAGGTGACACCAGCAACCAGGCCCAGGAGTCCCCGTCGGATTTTAGGCTCCCTGCTTGGTGACAAGGCTTCCCTGTCATCGCGGGGCCCAGCCTGAGCAGGAGGCCGGTGTTGTGCTCCGTGGCACAGCGAGCCTCTTCACATGACACAGATGGCCCGTGCAGGGCACTGTGGTAAAGTCCTGTAAACTAGGTGACACGCAACAGAAATTTACTTCTCACTGTTCTGGGAGCTGGGAAGTCTAACATGGAGGCACTGGGGAGGTGATGCCTGTGGGGGGCCTGCCTCCTCCTTTGTGGGTGGCTGTCTTTCTGCTGTGTCCTTGCAGGGCGGGGGTGGGAGAAGCTATGAGAGGCTCTTTCGTTAGGCCTCAGCCCTTAAGACTTAATCACTGCATAGAGACTGTGCTTCCTGAGGCCATCACACTGGAGCTTGGATATCCACACATGGCTTTGTGGACACACATTCAGTGTCCGGCTGGGGCAGCTGGAAGGGCAGTGGAGGAGGAAGACAGTGAATCTCAGTTACCTCTGGAGACCAGCAGGTTCTATGTCTCCTTCCACTGATGACCCCTTGACTTTTTTTTTCTGGGAAAAAAGGCCAAACCGATTCCTGGAGAAACTGCCCCATGAAATGAGCATGTCTAAACAGTGCGTGGGGTGGACATTAGTGGACTTGATGCTGTCCATCATGATACCTCTTCAGGGCATGCGTGCTTTCCCAAATGCCTGAATATTACTGGTCAACCAGTGTCATCGGAGGTCACTCAATTGCACTTCCAGGGACCGCCTGCACTCCATGACTGAGCTGTGTGCAGTGGTGAACCCCCGGCCCCCACCCAGGTCAGGACTTGGAGGGGCCATCCCAGCTCCAGAGGTCATCACAGAAGGGGCTGAGTTTGCTAAACTGCTCCACACTGAGGCCGACACGTGAAGTTCCACAACCACAGGAGTGTCATTAAACCAGGAGTAAGCGGAGGGGCGGAAACGCCAAGTTGCTGCTCCTAGACCTGGGAGTGCATGCAGACGGGAGAGGTCCACTGCCAACCCCACCTGACGCACTCTGGGAGAGCTGGGTCCCAGGTTCTAGTGTCTGAAGAGAGCTGTGCCCGTGGACGTCCCGCAGTGCAGGCCAGCACCAACACCCAGCCCAGTCGCTCTGTGCTCAGTTCTCAAGAGATGATAAACAACAAAACCCAAGTGTCTGATATTTGGTGGCGCCAGAGGCAGAAAAGATCAGGTCATGTGCTGAAGATAATCTTTGAGAAGCAAAGCAAGAAAAGATGGCGACAAACATGACACTCAAAGGCCACAGGCATAATCGCTTTTTTAATTGTATCATTAACATTTTACAAATTACGCATATTTCCTTTTTTTCTGGTTTCATCCCCTTCCCCCTTCCTCGTCTCTGAGGCAGCAGGCCTGGCTGGGCTGCCCCTGGAAGCCTCTGTGGGAATTCACCTGGGGTGGCTGGCAAAATATTAGGGAAAGTTACAGATTAGTCTCAAACCTTTCGGAAGGCTGAGAGGTTTTATCGGGACGGGCTGAAGGCAGCCGGTCCATTACGTTAGGAAAAGGTGGAGACGATGGGAGGCTTTCCCAGTTAAGTGTGTTGATCCCACATCCCTTTGTCTCTAGTCTTTTTCCTCATGTAAACTTTGTGCCGGATGGTGCAGTCAGGGGGAGGTGAAAGGGGAATTACCCGCTAACGGTGTTTGCTCTGGGCCAGTCTTTTCACCATGTTCATTATCCACAGGCATGTTGGCTTAGACCCTCTGTTACAGAATTCGTACTGAATAAACGTGAGGATGGACAGGGTCTGGTCCATTGGCTGCAGTCACCCTCTAAAAGCAGCCGACGACCATCCCGAGCCCACTTGAATCACTGAAGCAGGTGTGAGAGTGCATTTATTTACCCATCGTTGAGTCCGGGACTGCAGGACAGAGCCCTGCTGGTGGTGATTGACGTCTCAAGCCTCTCTCCAGTGTGTGCCTCGACCTTGAGTGTCTTCATTGTCACTGCTGGAATCATGTCTCCTGTGGCCAATCAAGCTCTGGAGACACAAACACCAGCAAGAAAGGTGTTACCCGGAGGAGCTGACCTGCCCTGCCTGCCGCAGGGGAGGCCACACCACCTCCCACAGCAACTCCCTGCTCTGTCCTCTGCCTTCTCAGAACTGATCTGGGCTCTCTGGCGTCAGAGGCCTTCATCAAGTCACATCTCACATTTGCAAAATTTTCCATCAAGAGAGGACCCCCTTTCAACCTGCCGCTCCCCTGTCCTCTAGGTCATTACAGCTCTCACCGCCAGCCTTATCAATGTGGGGCCCCAACGACTACGGGCAGGCTTCAGGTCGGTGATCCAACAAGCAGACCCTGTGCCAGGTCAGAGCCACTGCTGCAAGACTACCTTGTGCAGACCGGAGTGTTCTCTCTGCATTGTGTGCAGGGATGCTGGGTGCTGGAAACGTGCCCAGCGTGATGAGGGACTAGATAGTACATTAACAAAAATTAACATGGAGACCCCTGGCTAATGACTGCCACCCTGGAGAGCACAGTGCTGGGGATCCGGACACGTGGGGGACATCACTCTGCCTCCCTGGGTTTTTCCTTGCAGAGCAGCTATCAATGGACAAGTGCTATCTTTCATCTAGTAGGTCCTTCCTGCACACAGCCACAAGTACTGGCCACTCTGTGAGGCCCTGGGGGTGCTAAACAGTGGGTCGTATCCAGGTCCTAGAGGGGTTCACAGCTGAGGGCAAATTGTAAGCAGAGTGAAGAGCGTGGCCCTGCAAACCTGTGCTGGAAAATCAGGGAGGCGGCAGCAGAGGGGAGGGGACACCTCAGTGTCCCCAGGAGGCCACCCTCATCTCCCCTGTCCCTGGCCACAGCCTGGAGTGTCATGAACTAAACACATATAAAGCATAAATTTGACAAAATTTAAATAAATATATATGCAATCATGGAGATGCGAGTTTTTCATTTGGAAACTGACGATAGTGGCTGTGCTGCCCGGGGGGACATGAATGCAGGGCCTCCCAGACAGCCGCGCTCAGAGAGCAGCGTATGCATCCACACGCAGAGTGCCCGCCCTGTACGCCAGCCTCCCACATCTGAAGGGGAGTACACCTGCGCCTTAAAACGCGCCCATTACTCTTTATCTGGAAAGTCAGCTTCCATCACCACCTCCCTGATCCTCACCCCTCATAGGAACCCAGAATCAAGGAGCCTCCCCAACCAAAGCCAAAAGGAAAGTTCCACTTTCTGCATCACCTCCACTTCTTCTCAGCAAGTGAGTGATTCCAGATCATGCACTTTTACTCACTCTCGGGATGATCTGTAATTGAAACGGGAAAGGTTCCCTTGTTCCCCCCACAGGGCGTGCGGTGGGGGTGTGGCTCACTTCTTCAGACGGGCAGGCTGTGGGGCTCTGCCCCCAGGGCAGTGTCTAGGGGTGAGTGTTTGCATCTGAAGGACCACTGGGGGTGTGTTACAGGGTGCCCTTTTAGCTTGCTGTCTACAGGTGGTGCCTGTTAACCCGCTCAGTTAGACCATCTACCTTGTCACAAGGACACAGGGCTTTCTCAATCCCAGGGTTTCTTGCCTTGGTGTAGGGAAGAATAGAATCACGTGGGCTTGGAGAATGAGTGCAAGGTTTTATTGAGAGGGAGGAGCTCTCAGCAGATCGGGAAGCCAGCAGGGAGATGGCTTTCCCCTGGAGGTGGGACATTGGAGGCCCAACCCTTCCCCAGTGGTGGGACTCTTCTTCGACCACTCTGGCCAAACTCCATGTCATTCTGCTTCTGCCCATGGCCTGCCCGTGTGCTGGTGCCTGACAGGGCATCCCTCTCAATGTCCAGCCACTTCTGTGTTGCTCCACTGATATGCTTCTCTCAACGTGATGTGCCAGGGTGGTTGTGGGAAATGCAACATTTGGGCACGAAGGCAGGAGTGCTTGTCCTCACCGAGGTCCGTGGGGGTGGAGCCCTACCAGGGACCTCACCGTCCTCTACCCAGCCCTTCCCTTCCCCTGTCTCATATCATTTAAACGGACCATGCTCTTCCCTTCCCAGCACGTCTGTATCATAATTACAGAACAGTGTGCTTTAGAAAAACAGAGGGGAAACTGTAGTCCAGTCAAAGCCCCGCAGGGAGGGTGAGGACACCAGTAGGACGTGCAGGAGCTTTCCCTGGAGGATGGGTATCCCGAGTCTATTTTGGCTGGCAATTGGGAAATTCTTAGTCCCAGAAGGAGGAAGTACAAGTGCCGAGGGCAGGCCCTCTCCCGGTTTGTTTATGAGCTGAGGCTGAGGCCATTCGTGACTGACCCTGTCTTGCCAGGAAACAGTATCACGTGTTATGTATATTGCCAGATTTTCATACATGAGCCAATTTGAAATGAAATACATCAACAAAGCGTCGCCCCAATTTTGGACAAAGACAGGCACTCCTTCCTTGCTGTGAGGTGGGACTTCCCCCAGCAGCCTCTCAGGGAGGCCAGGAGGACAGAGGGGCTGGCTGGGAGTGCATTGGCGGTGTTCCTGTGGATGACTCGGGGCGCTGGCTTGAGATGGACGCAGGCCTGCCGTGCATGGGCGTGGTGGGTTTGCCGCATGGGCTCCGCTGCTGCTGGGTCATCCTCCTGGGTGGAAGAGGCTTGGAAAAGAGAAGCAGGACTGGGATGAGGCTCAGAGTCCTCAGCTGTGGAGCGAGAGGCCACCTAAATCATCGGGAAGTGCTCAGTGTCCCCATGTGCCCAACTCTACACTGTGATGCAACAAGAAAGTCCCCTGACCTGTCCTGCCATGTTTAACTGCCGCTAAACTGCCAGTATCTTCCTGACATCTCCTGGGACCTGCTCACACAGGCCGGAAGGGCGGCTCCTTACAGGGGGAGGGTGGGCCAGGAGCTGGTGCTCTAACTCTGCCGTCCTGGGGCGCTTCAGCCAGGCTGAGGGGCCTCACTGATCACCAGGGATGCTGCTGGTTCTAATCCATCACTTCCAGGATGTGTAGCTCACAGAATTTGAATATTACTGAGGCTACTTTCCTGGCTTTATTGAGACAGAATTGAACAATTTTAAAATATGTATATATAAGGTATATAATGTGAAGTTTTGATATATGCAAACAATGTGAAATGAGGACCGCCATCAAGCTCATAAACATTCCCATCCCTTCACATGGTTGCATTTGTGTGTGTGGTGAGAATATTCCAGGTGCGCTTTCTCAGCAGATTCCGAGTGTGCCGTTCATCACTATCAACTACGGTCGCCATGCTGTGTGCCAGGTCTCCAGAACGCACTCATCGCATAACTGAAACTTGGTGCCCTTCACCAGCTCTCCGTGTTCTTCACCCTCCGACACCACCCTTCTACTCTGTTTCCATGACTTGGACTTTTTAGGCTAAGGGCTGGGTGAAAATCTGTGATATACACAGATGACCTGGGCTATGTGAGCACTGGGGCCGCCTTTTAACCGTGGGTGGTGTCTTGGAACTCTGCATGCCCAG
>NW_022437136.1:0-1223 GCF_009761245.1 Sapajus apella
CAACTGATCGTTTTTTGAGATTACAGGTAGCTCCACCATTTGAGTGTTCCCTCAGACCTCAGCTACCTATTTCAATAGAGTGTCCTCTGGTATCTCTTCACCTTCTTGATGATCTTCTGAGACCACAGACACCTCCACCTGAGTGTACTCTAGTACCTCTACCACCATCTTCAGCTGAAGATTTTCTAAGACCCAGCACACTTCAATCTGAGTGTCCTCTGGTATCTCTACCACTGTCTCCAGCTGAAGATGTTCTGAGGCCTCACACACCTCCTCTTGAGTGTTCTCTGATACCTCTATGACCATCTCAAGCTGATGATTTTCTGAGCCCACATACATGGCCACCTGAGCGTAATCTGTGACCTCTACCATCTTCTACAGCTAGTGACTTTCTGAGACCACAGGCAGCTCCAGCACTTGAGCATTTTCTGGAACCTCAACCTACTATTTCACTCACATGTCCTCTGGGACTTCAACAACCTACTTCACTCCAATGTCCTGTGCCACCTCAACCATCTTCTCCAAGTGAAGATTCTCTGAGACCACAGTCACCTCCTTCAGTCAAGTGCTCTCTGGTATCTCCACCATCTTCTCCAGCTGGTGATCTTCTGAAACCACACACACCTCCAGCAATTGAGTGTCCTCTGAGACTTCCTTCATGTCTTCCAACTGTTTGTTTTGTGGGACCTCCAGCACCTCCTCCAGCCGCACCTCCTATGGGACTTTATCCACCTCATCCAGGTGTCTGTCCTGAGGTACCTCAACCTCATCCACCTGTCTGTCATGTGGAACCCCATCCACCTCATCCAGGTGTCTGTCCTGGGGGATCCCATTCACCTCATCAAGGTGTCCTGGAGGACCCCATCTACCTCATCCATCTGTCTGTCCTGAGGGACCCCATCCACCTCATCCATCTGTCTGTCCTGGGGTACCCCATTCACCTCATCCATCTGTCTGTCCAGGTGGACCTCACTTACCTCATACATCTGTCTATCCTGGGAGACCCCATTCACCTCATCTGGCTCTCTTTCCTGGGGTACCTCATCTTTTTCCTTCAGCTGTGTGGCCTCCTGGACTTCAGCCTACTTTTCCACTTAGTGGCCACTGGCACCTCGGCCACCTTCTCTACCTTGGTGACCTCTGGCCCCTTGGCTACCGCCTTCGCATGAGTGGCCTCTGGAACCTCAGCCACCTTCTCTACCTTGGTGACCTCTGGCCCCCTG